>NC_071977.1:26763453-26839671 GCF_026283585.1 Hylaeus volcanicus
AATGGGGCTCTAGGACTAGTCTAAATCAAAAGTTGGAATATTTTTCAGGGTATGTGATGGAGATGTTCAGTTGAAAAATACTGAGGACACTTTTAAATTTCAACTCTTCGCTCCAGGAGTGTCCAATTTATCGGTACTAGGGCTTACAATTAACTGTAGTAATATTTAAACAGATCGCAGAACGCGGTGCTAAATAGTGTAGCGTCATCGCGCGTTACACAACAATGTCGCCGGAAATACCTACAACTTCGACACCCCAACGACGTAACAACTTTGTCGGTGTTGCGTCGGGGTAACAAGTTTCGCGATATTGTTAAACTTGCAAAGCTCTTGGTACACGACTATTTGTCACAAGGAGTTCGCGAACATCGGGTCGAGGAAGTACTTTACAGCGTGTGATTATTGATTAACTCCGTGATTTATTACATAAGAAGTGACTGGGTAACCTACGGGAATGTCGTTGAATTAATAGGCGCAATTACTTTATTAAATATCCCTGTGATTGGTAATATCATCGGGTATAGTTCAGATACAGGAGCGGGAATATGAAGAACATTGTTGCAATACGTTAGTACAGACTTCAAGTACTGTACCTTTAAAATAACTACAACATAATAACGTGTCTTGTGCCAAGTTTAGTGGGATATAATAGTCAGGAAATGAAGACAAAGGTTACAATGAATAAAGTAATTAAATAATTCCTGTAGGTATGATTAATCTACCCCCAGGATGTTCGTGGTTGAACCCAGCAACGGTGATCATTTGGATTATTGGTCCAAGGGTCGAAACCCTTCGAAATCCCAATTTATCTTCCAGAACACCGCAGTTTCTTCGTGCTTCCGCCCTCACCAGGTAACAACGTCACTCCCACGCCAACTTTGAAATTCCCCAACCCCGTCCGCCATTACCAGTACACTGACATTCACGATAGTCATCGTGGCCCGGACACGGAGTTTAATTTCCACCATTACGCAGCGCGGCGGTTCTTGTCGACGGTATCTTGCGTTCGCCGTTAAAAACCGAGACAAGTAAGGCTTCTAGGAAACTGAAGACGCCGTTATAAATCCTGTCGCCTCCCAGGAAGCTGCAAAGGACGAACCGAGCCGAGCGCAGAGGAGAGAGATTACCGGAGGGACGAGATAAACGCGGAGCCACCTCGTAAAACCGACCGAGAGATAAAGGCTGTAGGATACTTAGCAACGGAACAAATGAAGAGCATCCACCAGACATCGAGGTGTTCGAATTAGTGTTCGCGCCGCTCAACAAGTAGGATACCGTGGATGACGTCGATCCTTGGTATTTAGTCTTATTTCGTTTTGATGAAATGTGTAAGTTATTCATACATGTGTATAGATAGTCAATCTCAAATATATATTATTACATTAGTATTAAATTTAAACAAATACTTAAAAATATTTGAATTAAATACCCCTCTCATCCAAGGTATTGTCTTATTGTTCACTCTTCATGGTCAAACCTCTACTTCAAGGATCGCACTTGTTGACCTGTATTACTGAATCTTTCTTAACAAAATCTCTGTTTATTCTACGACCATGCAATGCCTCAAAGACATTTATAAAGTACTGCAGGAAAAAGGACAATTTTAATTTCCAGAAATAACATCGAGTCGCCTCAAAGCTGCTAGTCACACGTTTAAAAAAAAAGTCCAGGGTTGGAGAAGGTCCAAACACAAGACGATCGATTAAACGCGACAACAATGTGCTCGGAAACGCGATTAATCGAAATCGCCAGCAAGCGAGGTGCGATGGATTTTTCATATTCCGAGTAAACGACGCCGAACGAGGAACCGTGCTGTGCGTCGATTCCCTGATATAGATTCGTCGTTGATTGCTTTTTTTTCTGTGCACGTTGTCAGGATGCGCTTAATTATCTCTGCGCTCGTTGGGTTAATTAACGCTCTTTGAGGGGTGAAAATTCTGTTGAACGAGTACCACGCTCTGACGGTCCAGTTTCTGGCTGTTTAGGAGACGCATTCGGTAATTCCGTGATCGTGCACTCGCTGGGGTATTATAAAATTCCCGTGGATGAATGTAACCGGTGCAAAGTTCGAGCTATGTCCTGCGTATACAAATTACACGCCGTACACCGTGGGGGAAATTCGCGTGGTTTGATCGTATAGGTTCAACAAGAACTGTTATTGAGCTTTTCTTGTAAGTTGACAGAATTTTTATTTCAAATTGTTATAGGTTTGTTAATACTGAAGTCACTGCTAATTCATTTAAAGTGAGTAGGAGTGAAGTTTGTTTGCATGTAAGGACAAGTTATAAGGCAGGATTAATTTATCATATTTATGAAGTTTCTCTTTCACTTACCTTACCTTCAAAGCTACCTTGTAATAAATAACTTATTGAGGTATATTTATTTACTCATCTAACAAGGAAATCGTCTTCGATAAAGACAAACACAATGAAAGAATTCATAGATTTGATATCAAATGTGTGGATTATGCGTGATGAACGAAAAAATAAGCAAAACAAAAGGAATAAAAGTAGGAAGGTATATAGATTGAATTTCGTAGCTTTCTCGCAAAGCAGCCAAGAAACACATCACGACCCCTCGTTTCTTACTGCCTTGGAAAGCTGTTCGCAGCGAAATTCGAGACTTCTCGCTACGCACTTACGTTATTCGTCGAATAAATGCAAAGATAAAACCGACTTAACGATGCATTCGCGAATCGAAATTCTCGCTGCGTAGAAAGCCTCGAGTTAAGCACGTAACCACTCGTCTACGACGCCGTGAGAAATTGAAATTGCTACGTGGAAAACGAACCACCGCGGCGTTCTAGCGATATTTCTTTAAAATGCAACCAGCAGTTTCACGCATCGACGATAATGAAACCGGGGATAGCCTACTTAACATTTCATCGATTTATTTAACGTTTCAGCGAAACTGGAGTTTGCGACACCGTCGCTCGGATGGAATTTCTTCGATACCACTTCCTTCCTGTGAAAATTTAATGGTGCAGTTCTATCGAACCGTTATCACATGTTATTTTCTTGTTTTCTGTATCGGTAAATACGTCGGACATTTCTTCTTGTATAATGTGGAAAACTTTTTGCTTTATATTGAAATACAAGGTGCAGTGATGTTATGAAGATATTATGAGGAATATTATTTTAGTAGAATCTCATACTCGGTATGTAACTAGCATTAAAACTTTACCAGTGTGGACTGCTAAGCTGAAATAATATCTTCATAAGGACCTAAAACTGAGTTCAAAACATCAAAATTTTGTCCATGAGTATTGTAGGAATGATACGTATGGAAGTATCTCAGTTCTATCGGTTTTAGGTAGTTGAATATAGTAAATTAATGAGAAATGTGGAAATGTTTCCCTCATCATTCAATTATTAGGACAGTTGACCTAAATCGTTTCATTGTAACGCGCATTGTTACAGGGAAAACTGCTTTTAATATTGGAAGCGACGCGTTCATCTCACCAGTGTCAAACTATCTAATTTAATGCACCACCAGACTCCTTCAGGGATTCGTGAAACTTTGTCCCGCTGTAACAGTAATTATTGCCCCTGGCGGTGGAAAGCAAATCTCGAGTAATCGCGGTTATAGGTTGCACCTGCACATTATTCTCGACATTCGAAAGCATTTTGGTGTTCCACGATTCAACAAGATCAGAATTCAAGCATCACTAGCATAATTAACTCTGACTCTCAAAAATCGCAACGTTCTTCGAGCGATCTATCGACGTGATTTATCGACTCGAGATGAAAATCGCTGACCATCCTCGCTTAAAGTGCCACGATCCCTTCCAAAATCGCTTACAACAAAACCAGATGCGTTCCTTTCAAAGCTACCACACCCTGAAGTCAAATAAACAGTGTATTCCAAGTATTCGTAACGCAGATTTACTCAAAAAGCGCGACAATGCATTATTCCAGAAGACGATGGACCAGTTGATTTCGATTCAACTCAACCAAGGACCATCTACTCTAACCGCGCCAATTCGAATCGAGTCGTTGAACGCTCGATTCCAACGCTTGGCCATCGTCGACAGCATTCGTAGTTCCCAGTCACTAAATCGCCGGTGTCTTTCGATACGTTACGAAACACCGTAAAACGTCAACCAGAACTGCTGCTCGTTTCGAGTTTGGTTGGAACGCGGCGCCTCGTCGGCTGGCAATCTTTCTCCTAATCTCTGGCAGGTTGTCTAGCGGGCTGCATGGTCGTTGCACGCCATAAAGCGTTAGGCACAGCGATGGCTGCATGGCGTTTCACGGCGCTACGTTTAGCAGACTGTAAACTACAGCCTCGTGCTGAAGTTTTTATAGCCGTGGCCGAACCGAATCGGACTGTAAATAATGTTTTATTGCGTCCCGACGAATTCGTTCGATGGCTTTGACGTCGTGGACGTTTCTGTTTCGCGTTCACGATTGCCAAGAATAGCGTCACGGATCGTGAATTTTGGAGATTTTTTTTTTTTTTTTTTTTTTTGGTTGTAAGGTACACGTGTAATCGTGAAACTTTTATTGCGACGAGCAGGATCTGCAACTTTCGTTTACTTCGGATTTGCTGCGCATATGCGCATTTGAAACGTTCTCTCTTGGGTTAGCTCTTCGATATCTTTGGAAATATCAAACTCACTTCCCCCGAGTTCCGTTCTGCTTTCCTTTTTGCTTTGACGCGTTTCCTCGCATCTTTGGCTTTCCCACTTCCTTCGGTATCATTTTCGCTACTTGGGAATGTTTCAAATTTGATTTTATACCTCAAACACCTGATGCTCCTGCCCGAAAGCATTGGTAACAACTTTGACTTTATACCGTTAGTTAAGGGAGGATCTTTAAAAATAAAGATGTTCCTCCCTCTTCCGCCTTGTCTTCGTAAAATTCAACGCTTCCTGTATTTACTTCCTGATTTTTGTTAATACAGTGACTTTAGTTAAATAAATTAGGAACTAGAATTATCGACGCGATCAACAAGCTTGAGTTATGACAGTGGTTTTCGGAAAATCGAGGAACGGATGCAACGTTCCCGAATTACATTCCTGAAAATTCATCGAAATCCAAAGTTCGAGAAACCGAACAAACAGTGTCTTCATTCATGCCCCCGCTCCCTCCACTTCTATTTGCAGCTCGACGAGTATCCCTTGGGAGGAGTTAGAACTTTCGGTGTAGCGTTAGATCAATTTTAGAATCAGACCCAGTTGAGAACTCGCACAGTTTACTTCAAACTTTCGTATCTCGTACTTGATAACGTTACATCAATTGTGAATTTGGGGAACGAACTCGAGCGAACGTTCAAAATAGCCACGAAAAGTAAACAGTTTTGCCATTCACATATCCGTGACATTAAAATATAAGGAAGATACAATTTATACGTCAAATTGATTTGCTCCTACCACAAATGAAGGAAACCCATACAACATGCGATATCGACGAGCAGGAGTAGTATTAGACGTCTTTTTGTATTTAATTTTGAACAATATGTTGTTTGGGATTCCCGTCTCCACAAATCTGTATCGAAGAATCATTAGTCCAGTAATTGGCCACGCGAGCTGGAACCACGCGCAATTATAATGGAGATAAACAGCGTGTCGCGAGTGTCGCAGACGAGTTAGATTTTCCCCGAGTAATTTAAATGGCGATTGTCCAGCGCGGAATTACGGGCCTCTGGGAACTGTAATAGGTGTCTAATACGTAGTCACAGTGTAAAGCTTAATAGCACGTATTAACTATTACGATTGCTCGTCCATTACTGCTCCCAACGAATAGAACAGCGACGCGACAACCGAACTGTTATAAATATCGGTTTGCGCGTTTCATGAATATGCATCGCCCTCTTGAGTGTAATATTGCATTCGGACTTTGACAAGGGTCCCCCGTCATCGAGTCCACCAGAATGCAGGATTTCTATTTTTATGCAATTCGAGACAGTGGCGCAAATAATTATTCATTGGCTCTGGCATTGGTCGATGGGGGGTCTAAATATTGTTCAAAAGGGATGGAACTAAAAATTGCCAGAAACTTGCTACCTTCCAGTTCCTACAATTTTATCAGATGAGATAGGGACAAAGTTCACGTAACCATTTTGTTTAAAATTCAATTCTCTTTGAGACTTGTCAGCAACAGTTTGTAATATTTTTACAAAGTGAAAGTGTTACTGATTTTTTTAAAATAATCGAATAGTCTCATAAGTATTCGTACCTTGTATGTCTGTTGAAGAAATTTGTTTAAATGAAATGATCAGTTTCATGTTTTCAAGTATAGATGTTATCGTAAATGTATACAGGAGTGAACTTCACACATGTGTATATTTATGATGAACAATTTATTTGTGAACATCAAACCTACTATTTAATTTAGACACATTTTTTTAATAGGCACACAGGGTACGAATATAATATATGGATATATAATATTTTCATACGCTACCTTTTTTCTCCATAAAACGAACAACTACTGCACGTACCACCCCACGTCAAACGTTTTGTCTACCATTCTCCTACCCCTGCACCGTTCTCCTACTCCCATGTCGGTCGTCTATCTTTTTCCATAACGATATCCATGAACATCCGGCGTTAAATCCGTCGCGCGTGGCCAGAATTCGTAACCGTGCACGAACAAGCGGCAATTCCCTCCCCGGGTGGCGGAACAACGCGGAACGCCAGGAAACAGACATTCCGTCGAACACTTCGGGGAAGCCTTCCAGCCAATTCCTGGTCGCGTATCAGTGCACTCGGCGGTTACGCTTAATACTTTCCGCGGCTACCGAGCAGTAAACCTAACGGCGTCCCCCGCATCGAGCGATACGATAAGCGGCGGTAAGTGGCGGTGCTCCCTGGAAGCTTCGAAATTAATTCCCAGGGAAGAACCCCTTCGTCGTAGCTCGTACTTCCAGCTACTCCCCCCCCCCCCTCCCCCCTCTGTCTCTCGGCAAACACGAAGAGGCGGTCTGACGGATATAGTTAGACTAACCTAACCGAACGGGATCCAGTCGAGGGGTTTGTCCCTCTCGTCTGGCGCAAGGTGTGCAGTCTACGTCTATCTGGAGCTGCCACGAACTACCAGGAACCAGATATCAGACGAGGAACAATTCCAATCAATTTGAGGCGGATGTATGCCGTCCAAACGTCGCCTACTCTCTGGCCGCCCCTTACGTCCCCGCTGTCTCCAGCCAATCGTGCTCTCGTTGGCCCGCGAGCCTGCCGATATGCGGCCTGGGAATATATCCGGGGGATCCAGAAGGTGTACGCCGCTGTATAATCGACTACGAATCGAGATGCCATCGGGGCAATCGGATTTGTCGTTTGGTCGACAGCCATCGACCGGGCGCGCCCGAGTAGTTAATCGTTTCCGCGACCGCAGATACGGGCCGGCCAGATCTGTCCACCGAGATTGGGAAAGTAGGCGACGTGATTTTTGTTGACCTTTTCGCAACTGTGTCGCGGAGATGCACGGTAGGTGAACGGGGGTTAGGGGAAAGACGGGGGTGAGTTTAAGCGAGAGATAAGGGGCTACGGGTAGGAATGATGCCATCAGTGTTTGAGATTGTCGGGATGACCTGGAGTTTCAGGGTTGTTCGGGGACGTGAATCCTGGGAATCGCTTCTGCGATGCATGGTGGACTGTATTTTAGGAACTCCAGGTGCGTATATCCTGGCAATAAGTGCTCTTCGGCACACTTTGCTAATAACACTTTGTGATCCGCTCACGTATTAGTACGTGTTTTTGTTACCAGTATCGGGTGCCCGCTCACGTATTAATACGCGTTCATCTAGTCTTCATCTAGTGTTCACCCGTTCATTCACGTTTCTTCTACAAGGCATTCTAAGATGAACCCACCCGGAAGACTTTCAATGGACATAAAAATGCATAAAGTAGGGAAAATAGTTGTGCTGGGAGCAAGAAAATTCCCTAGAGACCATGTAGAGTGTCTGCAGCCAAGAACAAGAGGATTGATACTCACTCTGGTACATAATCTCTTCGCATTTAAAATTTTATTAAAATATATCTAGTAGTTCAGGAGTTGTGTGTGTTTTATTGAATGGTTATACCATTCATGAGGTGGCACAGAAAATGGCCGGTCTCAATGGCTGATAAATTTAAAGGGCACCGTCACACAATGTGTAAAGGAACGGAACCCTAAAAGTCCCTTTGTGAAACCAAAAATCTTTGCATATTTTATGGAGCTCTCAATTTTACTCCTCCCTGCATCATGTTTCAATTCCGATCGAAGCGATCGATCTAGCGCGCAGTGACCCCGTCCACGCGATAAAATCAACAGTCGTCTCGCGATCGTCGTTAAAGCTGCATTCCTCGCGAGAGCCCGCGGCGTCCTCATAAATCACATTATTCGTTGTTCGACTAGTCGGTATCATTGAAGTAACCGCCACTTGGCTGACGGATAAAACATTTACACTTCCCTGTGCACGGTGAAACAATATCGACGGATACAATGGACCGATCTCGAATTGGATTCGCAGTTCACCTTCGATACCCTTCTCCCCGCAAACCTCGAAAACTTGCCATCGTTCGGCAGTGTGCGCGCACACCCACATCTGTCGATAGGTTAGCAGAGGGAAGTGCGAGCGCGCTGTTTACATCGATTCCACGGCGAAGTTTTCACGCTAGGGAGGTTGGAACGAGGGGTTTGGAACGAGCGGAAGAGGAGAAACGACGTTGTGTACGTTCGGTGGCGTTTACACGTTGCTGGAAAGGCGGACTTTAATTCAACGGAGCACGTGCTCCGCGTAAACTTCCAGACTATTATACGAGTCCTCGAGGAGGCGGGAGGGGAGGAAGGGTAGAAAGCTGGAACGGGTAGCAATTCGTCGGAAGTGAAATTGCAACAACCACAATGACGAGTGTAGGAACGAGGGGACTTTCGGCGACTCGATCACACGGCTCTCTTCGATTTTCGAGGGTCCTCCGCCCATCCATTCGAACGTGGGACAGAGGTGAATTTACAAATATACGAGAAGCTGCCGATGGTAAGAAAGGATTACGGGTCAAGAGGAAGCAGAGAGGAGGGCAGGTCTTGGCCAGAGCTTCTCAATCGGTGGTCCTTTTTATGGACTCAAGGTGCGACCGATAGGATGTTTCATCAATGTGGAGTGTTAATAACAACTTCATCTTACTAACGAACTGTGTTATCTTTTATGTCCTCCTATGTAGTTTGGACTCTTTAATCTAGCATATCACCTTCGTATCCATCGTTTTGAGCTTGCAACCTCTTATCTTCGGCTTCTTTCTGCCGAAACCTATTTCCTCCCTTAAGAGTACATGTAGTTATCACAGCTAAAATTCAACAACTTTTATCAATGAAAAATAAGTCCAGATCCGATTGAATTGCACCACTCCATGTCTTCTAGGATTCCAGAGACCCATCCACTCGTAAAAATGTAGCCGATAGCAGTGCATCTAAACTTTCAGCGCAGCCAAAACAGCAGATACGAATACCGTATATTCCATTCTCCAATGTTGTTCGACGCTAAAGTGTGGATTCCGTCCTAAATAAGCCAACATCAAAGCCCTAACAGACGCTGCTGCAACATTCGAACCCAGCGCAACACGGTTCGGCTCAAACGGCAGCCGAACGATTCGCAGTCCAGTCGAGGAATTTGAAAGGCTCTGGTTCAAGGGTATATAAGGTGCGAAAGAACTTAAATAATCAATCGACTACGGAGGGTTGTTGGCCGTAGGTGAAAGCCCATAGGGCTGACCCTTTGCTTAGAGTGTTTGCGGATCCTCCGTTGGTATCTTTCCTTCCTCTCCTTCGTTCTTCCTCTGCTCCTTTCTCTTGGCACCTTTCCTCTCAGCTTCGTCCGCAGAAGCAGTCGGCGCACAAAGAGCCCTGCAAAGATGAGTTTTATAGACGAGAAGCTCGACTTGCTTGCTTTATGATAGCGAACTTACCACCTACCACCGTTTTCGCAGCCTTCTCCCTTCCAATATGGCTCAGGTGCCTCCGAAGATGAGTTAACGGATACCCTTGCCTTTACTCAGTGCCACGAAGGTGTTACGCGATGATTTTTTATTTTATTTGAACAGAAACAGTTGTATATACAATAATTCATTTGTAGTATATAAGAACAGCATACAAAAATTTGAAACGATGATTTGACCGGTCGTGGTAGGTTTGATGTTAACGACTTTCATTCGAACGCTGTAATACTAACCAGTGCTCTTTATAGTGAACACAAACTTTTTTTTTCTTCGAGTGAAAATCCATTACGCATATCCGGATTCTCTGTGGAGAGCCCGAGCTATGTGTGGGGCTCTCGAGCAATAGCTCAGCGTCCTCCTCCCTAGCCACTTAAAAACACTCACCCACCTAAGCTACAAGGGAGGTCCCTGGATCTCGCGAGAACTCAACAAGATAATGAACACGAACCTATCAAAATTACATTTGCTCATTAGTGTAAAAATATCGAAACGTCAAATAAAATATATTTTATTCGAATCATCCTCGAAACGACCATGCCAAGCGACCATTCGTTTCGCTAAGCAATTAAGGACGCACCATACCTGCGCTAAATGGTGGCAAGTCGCGAGTCCCGCGAGTCTAAGCCAACGATTAGACATTTCAATTCCTGGCGTGCATTCTCTGCGTTCGTTAGCCGCGGAATTAGCAGGCCACGTGGTTCAAAGACGAGCAGAGACTCGGTTAATTGCATGTGGCACGTGGGATAATTCGGTCGACGTCCCACTGCGAGGACCTTTCTCCTCGAAACGAGAACGTTCATTCTCGCGTTTCTTTCTACGTATATACTTTGCGCTACGACTTAATTTAAAGAACGGGGAGAACAAAGGAGCGTCACGGAGAGAGGACGAAAAAGTTCTCGCGAGAAGAACGACGTCTGAGGTGCCGCGCGAAAGAATAACGTCACGTACAGGGTGTATTAGGGGCACGTTCTTCACTCGTTTCGCGAGTGTATTAATCTCGCGACAAAGGGAATGGGGGAACACTTGTAGCTGTCACGAGGGAAGCGTGGAGCTCGCTATGGGAAACATTTGATGACGTCTGGCTGCTGTAAACACGGTTTCGCGAAAAAGTTGCGTTTAGACGTGATAGTCGTCCATGGAATGGAGAGGACTTTGCCGAAGAAACCGGAGAATTGGACAAATTTCCCTATTTTCGAGTGAAAAATACAAATTCGTATCGTACAACATGCGTGTCAGCTGTAACTCATCCCCAATTTCCTCCAAAAATGACGTCCGCGTGTAGCCCGTTTCGGGTGAAATTTTTATTGCAAGGTTCGTCTTCGCATCGCTACGAGATTAACAGTCTCTCATGGGCACCAGTGCGGCCGAAAATTAATCCCCGCTGGCTCGCCGCGATTTATCCCCGTCGCAAAGTTCGCCGAGGGGTTGGAAAGGGGCGGCGGAGGGGGTTGGAAATCCGTGGACGCGCGTGCCCGGGGCATTCTACGCGACGAAAAACTACACGTCGCCTTACGTTTGCACGGAGATCAGACCGGCTTGCTTGCGTCGCGATGGCCGCATTTACGCAAAGTCTTATTTACAAGCGGAACAGCGACGCGCGGGCCGCCCAGGACGCTGCGTTTTCTCGCATAACTCTTGCCGCTTACGGTGACAAATGGTCGTCGGACGACGTGCGTGCGCCCGCGATGATAAGACGGCCTGGAATTTAAAGGCAACCCGGGGATAACCGAGCCTCGAACGCGCCCCCTTCGCCCTTATCGCGCGAAAATACCGAGGAGAATTTCACGCACCGTTTGGTGGAACGATATTTATTCGATTCTTTCCGTTCACCATTTTCTTGAGGAGTGCGTGGGCTCCTGAGGAACTTTTAGTATTATAGAACGAAGGTCATAGGCAAGAATCATTTTTGGCCAATTCTAGGTAAAAATGCATTTTTTATTTGTTCAAGTGTCTTTATCCCGTTACACTGCAGATTTCCTGATTTTAGTATAGTTCTGTTGAATCTCGCTCGACACAGTACACCAGAGGGTTGAGATTGGAGACGACTTATATAGAACGCATGGTCGATGATGTAGGCTGCATTGTCGACAATGTAGGATACTTAGTTGATAACTCACCCGATTAATTGGTAGGTACTCTACACCAATCAGATAACACCTTCCATGAATATGAACTTTGTTCATCGGTCTCAGATAATTCGTAAAATTCTAAAATCGAATTTGTCCGCTTGCCACTGAAAGAAAGAATTTCTGATGTATCGCCAACGAACGACTCTCGCACATTTATTACAGCTCTTGGAAGCTGCTCGACTTTCATACTCGAATTTGTTTCGATTAAAGCTCCATTCGCAGCGAACGATAACCGTCGGCGAGCGTAACGCGTCGATTCTCTACGCTGTTTCTCTCGCGGCCTCGCGATAAATCGCGACTCGTGCTCCACGCTCGTGAATAAATAAAGTGATACGCCGGACGACGACGGTAATATTTTCGCCCGGTGCTCGTAGGTTTTGGGTTGAATTTATCGCGCGGCGCTGTTCTTGAAACGGCCCCATCGTCGAAATAATATTATCGTCGGCATGCCGCGTGCGAAAATATCGTATCGGCGCTTTGTGTCGTTTGCGCTTGCCGTTGACTTCCGGCCTGACGCTAAAATATAAATAATCGATCGACGATCGCCGGGAATTATGCCGTGGTAATCATTAATGGGCGTGCAATAGCACGTTGCCTCGCAATCACGTACGAGTTTCATTGTTTACGGAGCACAATCGTCCCCGCGGCATTAATTAATGCGTCGACGGCATATACACGCGATTAGCATTATTAATGCACGATGCCCGCGCACGCCGAGCAATAAACGATTGTCCAGCTCGTAATGCAGGATTCCCGGTTTTGCGCAATATAAACTTTACTGTCGCGCATTATGTCCGGCGAAGCCGTGTATGGTGGCCCCCTCTCTACGTCCCCAACGTTTGCCCACTGTTGCCGTTGAAAATTCGCCAATTTATGTACGCAACGTTCTCGATTACCCTTCAGCAAGCCCTCGCCTGGCTCCTTTCGAGCGGCCAAGCTTCATTAATCGATCCTCCCCCGCCTTTGTGCTCGCGCGTTCGTTATTAATCGCGTCCCGCTGCATCATAAAGTGCCGATAGCTTCGCGAATGTTGCGTCAGGGGTGTTTTCCGCGCACCATTTTACGCGTAAATAGGAGCGACGTTATTTGGCCGACGCGCGATAAATCGAATCGAACCGTTCGTACATCGTCCCGCGATCGCGGCCCACGTTCGATTTACGGCTCGATTTCGCAGTAATTTGTATGATTTGCGGTGTCGATATTTAATCGAACGCCTTAACAATTTACGAATCCTAGCTGGGTCGCGTTTGGACCCGAAGGAATCAATTTTTTAGCAATTCGTGAGTGGCCTGTTAGAAATTTAGACATTCGGTTTGTCCTCCATTCTTCAGTTTTGGTTACTTTTTATCGATTTTATGAAGTTTCGTTCAGTTCTGTGTAGTCTCGTTCCATTTTGTTCAGTTTTCTTTAGTTTCTTTGAGATTTGTTCTCCAACTAACTTGCACCATGAATCTTTCGTCCATTTCTTCTCTTTTTCACGCTTATACTCACGTGTAAGCGTACATACTTCTGAACTCATGCCCCTTCGTCCATAATTATAAATGCCAAGCTTACGAAGTGTGCTGTACCGTAAATAAAGGATGCATTTATTTAAGCTGCAAAAGAATGAATGCAAATGCGATTTAAATAATTAGACTCGGATCAAGAGTCGCAATAATTTAGCTAAAGTCTCACAGGTCATTGATCTTTGCTCTATTGCTAATGCGATAGACTGGGAATTTTCTTATTAGCCTACATTTTGGTTTAACCAATTATCGAACTCTGCTATCACTCCAGCTTTAGCAGATCACCAGAATCTAGTCTTCAATCATTCCTATTCAGTTTCTTTCTCCCTAATTGTCCAGAAACCCCGTCCCCTAATTCCTATAGCAATCCAGCTCCCTCCAATTCAAATTTCATTCTTCTCTTCGATATCTCCTTCCAACCCCACAGTGACCTTCTCGCCACTCTCGACAAACCCTCGCGACAGGTGCACGTAAGACCATTCTGACCCAAATTTCGCCTCGCTGTTTTCAACCCCGCTCCGTCGACGCCCAATTAATACCAATCTGTCGCTAATAAACGGGGCACGGGCGTGCTTCGAGTCCGATCGCTCCCTCGGAATTAAGAAACTCGCCAGGTAGCAGTAATCCTCGTCTCTGCGCTTCGTTTCGTACCGAGGCACCGACGGAACGCTGCGCGGCCATTTTTTCTCCGTCGAAGCGGTTCCAATAATCTCATTAATTTCCATTACGGATATTGCAACGACTTGATGCTCCCTGAAACACCCCCTCCGCCCCCCTTTCCGTCCCCAGTTCTTGTCGAATTAATTGTGAAAAAGGTATTACTGTCCCTGTGCTGTTCACGTTTCTCATTCATCTCTTCCCAACAACCCTGTCGACCCCCACGCTTTCATCCCTCCTTTCTGCTCCGCCAGGCTCCCGCGGCTGTCTCCATTCTTCATTCTCCCAGCGCGGCGGTTCTTTCCACGGTTCCCTTCTTTTTTTCTCCCTCACCTCAGACTCCCCCCCCCCCTCCCCTCCACCGCGTGCCAGAACAGGCGCGCAGGTATAACACGGCAACAATGTTTTTTAATTTAATTAACGCGGCTCCCTCTCCGTGTCGTTCCGCAGCGTCCGTTGTTTCTCGCGGCGGCGTACGTTACGAACGATTATCGTATCTCGTGCGGGAATTAGCGGCCGTGTCGACGGCATTCTTCTTTTTTCTTCCTTTTTTCTTGTTCAGCAACCACGGCTTCTCCAGCTCCCCTTCCAATTTGCGAGCCACCGTGGACCGATTGCTCCCGCGAGTTAAGAAACGAACATTTTTCGCGCTACTAATTTCCGTGGAATATTAAAACCGAAAATACAAGTGGAAAGAATAGCTTGTACGATAAGAGAACATCTTTGGTTTCCAATGAGAATCTAAGAACGTAATTTGTTTTCGAAGCAAGATCGTAAGATCTCTTGGAAGTGTATAGATAAATTCCGAGCAAGTTTGAGAACATTTACATAATTTGATTCCAAAGTAAGATGAGAGTCTTGATGATAAAATGGCGAGCAAATACTAGAACGTGCCACTTGAATTAATAGGGAATTTAGTGTAAATATGTCTCTTTAATTTATATTATTATATATTGCAATAGCTAACAGTCTCATTGTAAAATTAAAAAGTGAATTATAATTTGATTTACAGAGAAATAGAAAGTTAATTTTGAATCAATGAAATTAATAAACAGTAAAACATAGGATTCGAAGGCTACCAGGAAGTTTAAACTTTCGGTTCGACGATGTGTTTCGTTAGATATCTGCTAATTGGATTAGTTAGGATTAGATGAATTCCCACAAGTGGGATCCTAGCCTTGATCGTAACCATTCGAGGGCCAGAAGCGATAAATACCTGCAGAGGCTATTCCTTTTTTTATTTTTTCCTCTCATTACACTTCTGTGAAATCTCACAATTATATCGACGGGCAAATTTTCATTTTCCACATAAGACTCCTTCTTTCGATCTCGCACCTCAGATCACCGGACGTGAAATTCAGGATACCGAACACGCTAGACTGATCCGTTAAGTCTTCGACGGATTGACGATAAATCGATGACAAATCCGCGATTCATAGGCGTCGCATCTGCTGAAAAGCTTGGCGATCACGACGGAGTTCTGCGTTTGTTTCCACCCCCGATGATTGATTGCTGTTCCGATAGATAAATACGGTTTGCCTTGCTACGAACGTTGACGGGAGCACCTAACTCTATCACCTGGAACATTTTTTCTCCATTTTCAGAATTTCACGGAAAAAAAGAATTGTTTATGGGGGTCACACATATTTCCATTTCGCGTGAAAACGGTAGAGAAACGAAACGACTTTCTTCCTTTTGAAAACAGAGACATATATTTCTTTTTTATACTATGGCAGTTGGAACAAATTGGATTTACATCTTTCCAGGGACAAATTTTTCAAGCATTATTTATGATTTTGGTTGCCTCGTGTATTTATATTATATTTTTAGAGTACATCATATAGAAAAAGAAATTCTCTACATATTGTTTTTCTATTATTAAAAAATTATGCCAGCATGTTCAAGCAACACTTGCATACTTTCTGACAATAATTGCGTACCCGTCCTATTTATTCAAATAGGAATTCCACTGTTCCAGTGGCTTGTACAAATTTTCATCTCCATACGCGAAACTGAAGGATTCGAAAAAGCAAAATTTCATCGGGAAAAATTTGAAAGCAATTTCGACAATTTTTAAACCGACGCTTTGATCTTCGATAATGCCACCGGGAAAGTGCACTTGCCGTCGATGTAACGTTTGCGTGACATATTCGACGGCTTTGTCGGAAAGCGATACGAAATTTCCGCGCCACTTTTAATTTTCAACGATCGAACCCTTCATTTTTGTTGATTGCGTGAACAGCCATCGGGTATGCGCAACGCATAACCGACGAATTTTCTGCACTCCAATTATACGAAACGATAAAACCCGTCGCAGGATATTTAAATTTGTTTTAAAATTTATTCGAAATGGAATCCGCGCAATTCCGACTTCGGTACACGGGGCGATGCTTGATTGAATAAAGAATTTAAGAATTCAGCAATTAAACAAAAATATCACATCTTTAATTGGGACACTCTCAATAACACATGAATGTTTTTCAATTTCACATTAATAGAAACAGACAGAAATCAGTCCACAGTCTGATCGTCGACTACCCTCGCAGAATTTACCAGGAAACCGGAAATTTCAACTTGGGAGCGATAATTCGCGCGAATCCTGGTCGACGATAATTCCTCGCGGCTTTCATGGCCGTAGAGCCGACGAAGAATGAAATTTCGTGCATCACTCTGGCCCACTTTATTATTCGTTTACACGGACGAGCGAGCGTGGACTGTGCGTGTACGCGAATATAAACGCGTGTCCCAGTGCATGGGTTCGCGCTGTTACGCGCAAAAGGGTCCCGGGACGAGAGGGTTGGCCATCGAGGTAACGACAGTCATTTTTAACCCTTTATGCTGGGAGGGCCAAGATTAAAGGGCAGATTTGCCGCACGATTTGACGATGGAGTCTCCATCGACGAGGACGACGTCGTCGTAGAAGAGGAGGACCATTTCCAGTCGACTGGCGAACAAATTTCGAGCTCTCCCTCCGCGATGATCAAATCAGGAGCTCTGGATGTTCGTCGCTTTCGTGTTCAACGCGAAGGTTAACGAGGGAGGAGCGTATTGCTGATACGAATCGGACGTTTCTTGTCTCGAGGAATAATGCGTTTTCGTTGGGGGGATGAGGGTGAAATATGGGACGAATTTCTGTCCAGGACGTTTCTCAAAATTATAGGTACACCCTTCATGGAGGCATTTCTGGACTACCACTCCCCGAAAGATCAATTTCTGTTTTGCATTTGAATATAATGTGGGAACCTAGAAATGAGCAGCCGTTCACTGCACAAATGGATTCCCGACTCAAACCATTTTTAACCTCATACGATTCTTTGCAAACTGCTCGACGGAACATCGTTCGCATTCTTCCCTCGAATCGATGAGATTTTTACTCTCTATACATTAAAGCATCCAGGAATTTACGCGGCAACCTAATAAAACACGGAAAATGTGAGAAGTCCCGAAGAAAATCAAGAAAAACGTTCGAGTCGCGATGAAAGGGGTTTGAGCGCAAAAGGAATTTTCGCCGCGGAACCGGGAGAAAAGAGCGCAAAGGTGTATAAACACTTTGACCGTAGCAAACACGCTGATTGCGCGACCCTGGGTGATGTGGGTAGAATGGTTCATCGACCCCGCCGGGGAATCTAACGTCGTCGCGACGTCTTAAGTTTCGTTCGCGTCGAGCGGGAAAGGCTTTCCTCCTCGCGAAAAAAAAAGTAATTCGCGATGCTGATTCATTTGCGCGGCGCCAAAGCGGAGGAACGATTGTGATGCAAACTTCATAAGCATCCGACGGATTGGAGGGAAGGTAACGAGACGAAGGACATCGTTGGGAAAGGACTTTCGAGTAAACCGTACTCTCGTCGACTTCCAAGAGCGGAATACGTAAATCTGTACCTGGGTACCGTTCAACCCCCCCCCCCCCTCCCTGCCTCGCCTATCAACGTCGAGATGGGAGAGTCGAACGTGGAGAGAGGGCGTCGCGATGAAGGGGGTGGTTTGGCGAGGCGAGCAGACAAGAGACTGGGATTCTTAACGGAGAGACCTTGACTCGAGGAAACGAGCACTCCGCAATTCGATTGGCTCCGAGCGGCATCGCGCATATTAAGTCGGCGTTATTTGAATGTCAAAAGTACCCTGAGACCGGTGATTCCGTCTCTGGCTGGATACGAACGAGGGAAACGAGAGAGGAAATACGCTACGGAGTGTAGGCATCCGCGGCCAGGGCTGTGCCTAAGTATTTTTGCACTTGGGGATACAATGAAATTTGCCCGCTCTTCGCGCGTTTCCTTACCGAGTCCTCTTGTGGTACACGCGGTAGGAATGTTCCAGGAATTGATTTAGCTGATTTTAGATTGATTGGTTAAGTATTCAAACTACCCAGGATTTCTCGAGTCATCCTCTACGTTTTTTCAAATTATTGTGTAACATTTCAGTAAAGCGCTGTACATGGATAGTGTAGCCAATCGGTATATAGAGTGCTTGATCGATAAGGTATACTACTCAGGCGGTATGTAGAACGGTCAATCGATATATAGAGCATTCGGTCGGTAAGGTATACTACTCAGTCAGTACACAGGATAACTCATCGGTAAGGTGACGTACTCAGCTGGCAAAGTAGCGTCCAAAGTCGGTACAGTAGATGAAATAATCTTCTTTGTCTTTAAGTGCGTCTGTCTCTTCCTTCTTCGTACGGTACCCAAGGGATCGTACCTTTTGGGTTCCTGTCTGGTGACGGCCCTGTGTCCGTGCGGGTCGATTTCAAGACAGAATGGGGGAGTGAGAAATTTCTTCGTGCCGATACGCCGGGCATAATTGAAAATATATTCGCGTCGCTCCCGTCGTCCTTTTCCCGGCTGTTTTCGTCGTTCGACCGTGTGACGTGGCGAGAAGGTGATTTAAAATCGAGGGAGCGAAAAATGCAAAGAGGCGCGAGCGAACGTGATAAATTACCGACGACGGAATTTATTGCTATGGAGTCCGATTCTGATCGAATGTTAATTGCTTTTGCTGTTGACTTTTTCAGCGCGCCTAATGGTTCGATTCTGGAAATATAGCGAGGCACCATCGAGATAAGTTCGTTTCGAGGTTCCAAAACGCGTTCTAGGGTCGTTATTTCGAGGGGTTTGCTCGCAAGAAGTCGATTCTTTAAGCAGATCACATTTGTTAACATAGAAATACGAAAAGTGCACATGTTATAAGCCACCTTGTACGCCCGAAGATTTAAAAAACTACGATAAAGCGTAAAACGCAAGGTCAGATAAGATTAACGACGATGAAACCGCAATTCAGGTGGGAGGTATTCATCAGCCAGCTTTATTCACCACGGCTTACACCTTTAAAATCCTATCTGCCTCGACTTCCGCAAAAATCCACCTAAGGAGTTGAAAAATAACTCGGCTAAAAATATTCATTTATCACTTAGATATTGCTCGTGCAATAATAACCAAAAGTCGAGGCATTCTTCCCAAGAATTCTCTCTCGTTTCATTGGAGTACACTATCGCATTTCAGGTCGAATAAATTCCAGCTTACCCGATACAAAGTCCATCATGAAATTCCCAATTCCTCTTGATTGCGAATCTCGAATTCGATGCCTGCTGCGCGTTTTACTTCCAATGAAAAACACATCCGTCCCGGCGCTGCGGTAAAAGCGATCGCGGCCACTGTTTCAGTATGTCATCCTGCGGCTGTGCGAGCCATCTCGGAAATAGAAATCTCATCTGTCGGAGACCATGCCCCGATACCGCAGGATACTATATCTCCCTTCTCCAGGATTAATTAAGGCACTCTCCGCTGGTACCGCAGGTACCACAGGCACTCCTGGTAGGCAAATCAATCGATCAGGTTTACCACCTTACCGCGTTACCTCGGCAGCAATTGACATTCTGGATGCATTTTGTATTTTCAGTCGTCCCTAATTAACCTCCAGTACCTTCGGGTATGTCGGTCAGCCTGGGGCTGATCGTCGATCGGCAACGTAAAATTATCGATGACGTGCGCTGGTTACTCCTGCCGAATTTTATTACACAGAGCAGGAAGTAACTCGAGAGAATCATACTAATAATTTACAGCTGGTGGTTAAATTACTAGAAGCAGTGAGTTGACATGAGTGACGCAGTGTATATGATGGACAAGTCATGCATAGATTAAAGTAAATCTTGGAATTAAAACGAAAGTAATAAGTGTTTTCTATATAGGTGCAAAAGGACCCACAGGTTAAAAGCGTTCATACACAATAGCTTACAAAAACCAGCTAAGGGATTAAAAGTTTTAATCGCTGCTATCTAATCCGCCGTCTCATGAAAGTAGGTTAAAATTGGAAGGGACAGTTTCAGTGATTCCCACGCCAGCGTCGCCTTTGATCGCCAATTAACAGTTTCCAGTAGAAGCCAGGATCAGTCAAAGCTTTCCGTCCACAGATCGCAATATCTTTGGGGCCAAGGTAATACAATTAAGACGCAACAGGGGTAGCGGGAAAGAGAGAGGGTGAAGGAGACCAGAAGTTTTCGAGAGAGTCGAGTAACAAAGGGCAGCAAGGCCTGTAAACAAGCATAAACGCTCCGCGCGTCCGTGTTTGTCGCTGTGTAACGGCGATAAATCTACATTTACCAGCACCACGAAAAACTAAATCTCCCGCAATTTCCCCACGGCGAGGCAAAAACCTCAAGAGCTGAATTCAGGCTGATCACGTACCCTGGGCCGTGGTAACCATGGTAGACAAGCTCCGCGTGATAGGTCATCTTTCCTTCATCTTGGGCGACTCTTAACGCATCGTTAATGCCTAGACACAGAAGAATTCGCGAATTCGTCGAAAACTTTCGACTATGAGTATCCTATCGATAAGAGTTGGTAATGTAGAACCCTGGTAATCGAAGGAGTTATCAACGGAGCACTCTACGCTATCGACAGAACGATCTGCTATATCGATTTAGCGTTCTACATTACCTAGCCTCATCGACAGAGTATTTTCCCTTCAAGTTTACAAACTGTGGTCATCTAAACTACATCACTCTTTGATGCGCATCATCGGAAGTTCAAAATACTAAGCCACTTCTAGAAAATCAAGCGAATATTTTTTCTGTATCAATCTCTCGTGTACTCTAATTAGTCAGTTGATTAAATAAAATATGAGATTGTCCGATACTATTCTCCTCCATTCCGCCAGACTTTCGTCTGAAAAAAAAAACCAACGAAAAAATATCTCCCAAACGTTCGAGCGAGTTCACATGGCAAATTGCAGCTAGCTCGAATAAATTGTTTACATTTCATTAGCGGTTTTCGAGTAATTTGCACGGGAATTGCGCGGTTTTTTTAGCGACTGCGGCGTTGAAAACGTGAACAGGAGACGGGAGGACGAACGCGACAAGGGAATACCATGGGGATGAGAACGCAACGAGACCGGAACGGATGCGTGACGCGTTTTTGTTAATGCATTTACGCGCAACCTCCAATCAGTGAGCAGGTGACGCGCTGCGGGAAAAAATTAACGAACTCATGGACGAAGAAACCTGTCTGATAAGTAGCATAGGTTGATGGGAAAACGAATGCGATGATGCGAATCGCGCAAGGGTATGTATGGTAGAGATAATTTGAGGGAGGGAGGAGTAGAGGGATGACTAAGTAATTCCTACGTAAGTCACAACTCTGATAAGAGTTATTTATCGATCTTCCACCAGCCTTCTTACTCTTCGTGGCTGAGAGAGGAGGTTCGATCCGAAGAGTCCCAGAGTGAAGTATTTGACTTCAAGATTGGGCAGAATTTATTTAATTTGTTTGGGAAACGATGCAATGCAAGTATTTAGTTGATAAATATATTAGGAAGTTAAACATTTGAGGTGTTTAATTCCTTTGCTCCTTTGTGCCTTTGCAGACGGCGTGTACTATATTGTAAGAAGTCTACAGAAAACATATTATTCTACTCTCAGCCTTACTCGAAATATGACTCCCAAGTTCTAACATTTTCACGTTACTTGGCTCTGACGAAAATAATAATCACTGCTTTACGCTCAGCTGAACTTTTTTACGCCGCGTTACACGGGCATTTTCCATTGTATACTATCACGAAAACATTATTAATATTATCGTTATTAAATGAAGCCGCAGAAGTCATCAAAGGAACGGCGCAGTTGTCGTTAAAACTTAAATGATGGTCATTATCCCGACCAAGCATGGCCAGCATGGGAGTAATGGAGGTCGCGAGCTTAGAAGAAGCTAAAACGCCCGAGCGTGCACGCAGCGCAGGCCAACAGCGGAAGCTAAATCATTTAATTCTCATTTCGTTTGCTAAAGCGCCGGGCGTTAAGCTAAAATGCGCATCGTGTTCGAATAATTTGATAAAAGTTCGCGTCGGCGCCTCGCGATTGGCGACCGAACCGAGAAGCGTTAACGTTAATTATAAATCCCGACGGAATAACGGTAACGAGGAGAAAGAGTACGAGGGGAAAAGAGAGAGGGCGCGAAGGGCGCAGTGAAAAAAGGGCGAAAGTCCGTGGGAATAGTTCCAAATTGGAGCCATTAATTTTACTCATCCGCCTCGCGGCAACTCGCCGCGTAATAACGAACGTGAAACGATATGAGAAAAGTTGAGATACCTGTCCGCCTCTCCTCCCACGCATCAACCCCATACTACGAGTGGTTAATGCAAAATCACGTTTACAGAGCGAATCTTCGTTTTCCTTTTCCGTTTATCGTCATGCACAGTCGCGAGTTTACGATTTTCTGAGTGCCCCACCGATGCCTCGTCTCGTTCGACGCGAACCTGGCGAAGTATCGGAACGTTTGCTTATCGCTAATTACGGAACGATCGAACATCGATTTCGATTTTACGGCGTGTGACTTCGACGGTCGCGTTACCAAGTGATCAGAGGTTTCGCAATTTAGGGACGGAACTGGATAATCAGGACTGAAAGGGGTGTCGTTAGGAGATGTTATCATTTCGCATTTCTAAAGAATTTTCTGGACGAATACCTATTTGAAAATAATGTCTAATATGGAATTATTGTTGTATGATCTACAGTGGGGAGCAAACGTGAGCACACTTGTCAGATTTTTCTAATTTAATTACGGTTTGGAAAAATATTTTGGGAGACAAAATTTGAAAAAATTCTTAGTAGTTAGATAAACAAAATTAAACTAGTTTTTAACAAAAAATTGCGCAAAATATCAATGGTTATGAAGTTATATTTTCTTTACAAATATATTTTCCCTTATAAACATTTTCAGACACTACGCGCTTTTTGAGGTACTTGCATACGAATAGCTTCCTGAATAGTGTCTCTCTCATTCGAATAGGTGGACCTTTAGTTATTCAACAGAGTCGTCCTTTTTTTGTTATAAAGTCATAGCGGGCTTGAGTTTTGCAATTTCGAGACAAAAAGTGGGTAAAGGTTGTAGCAACGTAACGAACAAAGTTGTCTCCGCCGATACCAAACATTTTGCTGAGTATTGTGACTGTGCAGAATGCGAGTATCGTGTATCGTGTGTACCGAACTCGGATGCCCTCCCACGGGAGGACGATAGGAGATCGCGTTTTGCAATAAAAACTGTCCTACGAGAACAGTTCCATTCGAACTTATTTATCTAGCCAAAGCTAAATCCTGTTTATCTAGTCGCTCCGAAAACTGTTTAAACGGCTCCTAGAGATTGCTCTTTCGATAAGAAACAATGATGGTATTGGATTCTTGAAAATTTCTACGTTATCCTTTCTTTATCTCGAGCGAACGAATTTCGTACAGCATTCCGTTAACCCATTTTGGTTAGTAATGATGGTCCAAGTGGGATTTCGATTCGTAGAATAGATAAAAGAGACACTGGAAGTAGAACGAGATGAGTCATCGTAGTTTGATCTGTAGTTTAAATACACAAATTGTCGTGAAAATTGACTAACATTTTCCAATAAAAATGTATTAATGTTAGAAAAATATGCGAACGGCCTAATCATTTTCGAGATATTGGACTACACAAGTTTTGTCCCGCTAGATCACTGAAATATGACACTGTGCGACGTGTCGAGTCACCAGGAGTACCGAGCGAGGGCCAGGGCCTGTCAACGATCAGTAATAACCGGTGGATTGGGTACAGGTAACGTAGCGAAGGGTTTTCGAAGTTATGGGGCGTAAGTGGTGGTTTTCGACTCGGGACCGTTGCGCCACTTACACGGTCAGTCAATTTGCGTAATGAAGCAGCGAGGCCGGGGGTCTCGCCGAGGGCCAATTACGGTCGAAGAGGGTCGGGGACTGTACTTAGCTTTACCTAAAACCACGTTGAACCGTCGCGTCGCGATGCCCGGAGTCGTCCAGGACTCCATCGTGGACGTTGTAATTGCGTCACTTGACGCGAGAATCGAACGGGACTCGTCGACGGATGGTCTCGTCGAGAGGGCATCGTTATGGTCGAACATCCAAGCGATTCGACCGGACAAAGGGACAGGGTCCAAGACGAAGGTTCATCGATTCGAGGAGACTAACTTTTTCGGTACTTCAGACGAGACGACCGACCGTCTACGCGCATCCACGTCCTCGAGTAGGTATTCCTTATTGCAGCGGGTGGATAAACGTCGATGGGAAGTATCGACGGAATGGGGGAGACGACTTTCGAGGAGGAATGTGTCACAGGGGGCTGGAAATCGTGGAAACCAATTTTGTCGTAGGGCGCTTATCACCGAAATTTTTGTCGTTTTTGGCATGTGTCGACGATAGTAACGAGGTTCAAGTTGCGTGTAATTGAGAATAGGAGGAAGAATAGAATAGAATAGAATAGAATGTTAACGTAAATTCAACAGGTATTGACATTAGCCGTATTTGACATTCCACATGTGTGATTTCGTTTTTGTGACTCGAAGTTCGACTTCCAGTGATAGTTACTAAATATTATAATTCTTTAAATGGGAACATGGCGTCATGGCATCATACCTCTACGAGCCCTTTCATCTTGCAGCGCGTGATCGTCGTCGTAGCCTCGCTTTTTCGCCCCGTGGAGTGCTGAGGATGGCTCCGTTTTTTCTCCCGGTTGTCCATCGTTTGCGGTGGATTCCGTAATGACATTGCGGCCATCTAAATTCAAGCACGAGTCACGGTGACCGCGCAGAAAGGCGGCACGGTCCCCCTTTTTTCTTTCATTCTTGAAACTTCCATTCCGTGATCGTCATCTAGCAAACCGTTTCGTGGTAAAAGTGGCAAGCACGACGGCATTCTCGCCGGAACGAGCCCGACCCCCGTTCCCGACGGAGGGTCGTTATCCCTGTGATTACAAATTTGTGGACCTGCAGAGGTAGCTCGTTTATGTTCAAACAGAAACGATACGACGAGCCGCGGGTAGAACACGGAAGCATTTGCTCGACGAGCAAGACTGCGCGAGAGAGGGAAAGAAGAGTGAGTTAGAGAGGAAGGTAGACGCTTTCGAATGTGAGTATTGTACGTTTTATCAATGGATTCCGGGATATATTGTCTCCCCCACATGAGCGATGTTGCATTGTGCGTCGTGCCAGCGGGGAAGTTGCTGATTGAAAATGCATGCAGAGTCTCTACCCCCGTGGAGACCTTGCCGGATAAAAGTGTGAGAGCTATCCGTCGGGGATAAGGACACGGTGAAATATATTAGTGGAACTCGGCGAATCGTGCCGCGCGAAAATTGTTCTCGCGCGGCTTCCTGAAATTCTAATCGGGTTGAATGAAAGTGTATAAATATGGCGTAGGAAATAATTTTGAAGAGTAAGGGCGGATCGCAGAAGTTTTTCTTCGGGAAATGATCGGAAATTACTGTCACGGAATGACAGACGCTATGGGAACACTCGCAACAAAGACGAAAGCAAAATTCTGTAAACCTTCTAACCAACAAGGAACCACTCCAATAAAAACAAACCCATCGATGCGCAGCAAAATCGATTAACCCGCAGTTTTCGCGTGCATCTGCCATAATTGATGACGCGTATCCGTCGCGTCGCGGCAACTGGGAAACGAAGTTTCCAGCCCCGAGGTAATTTTTCCGTGGAAGCTGGCTCCCGGTCGCAACAAACGCGGCTAATGAGACAGCGGGATTCGAAATGTACGTATTTCCATCGAACGAGAGCCGCCATCGGCGAGGGAATTTCGAATTCAGCTCAGAGGTGCCATGGCGTTTTGGTATTCACGGCGCGGCGTCTCGGTTCGCGGAACAGAGACGGGGAACGACGCGAGTAGGAGGCGAAGGGGGATGCTGGAACGAGAACGGCTACGAAAACGGAGCCAACGGGAGCCGCCCGACAAACACGACATTTGCGAAGCAAATACTTCTTCGTCGCGTAAACTTCGCTCCATCGCTAATGCGGACCGATCGACGCGCGAAATTCGAACTTTGCTCGTTGCGACGCGCGCGCGGATGTTGCGGCGGCAGCGAAGCGTGTGAAACGCCCCACGCCGATTTCTTTCGCGAGCGAGTTCCTCGTACGTGTCTCCGGGAGATGGAAAAGTCGCGATTTACGAGGCCCTTCGCCAGGTCGCGTGGAACGAAACGAAATTTTCTTTTGGATGGATAGAATTCGATCGCTCGATTCCTAAGGATATAAAGGATTTTTCAAAAAGGGCAAGGGTTTAGGAACATATCTGATTTTTGCCTTAAATGAGAGGAGACGTGATTTACGTGTGATTAGAGTTACAGAAAAAGAACCGAAACATACGGCCAGTCCCATCAGTATTTGTACTCCTTATGTTTATTAAAAAAATTTGTTCAAATTGAATGATAGGTTTGACGTTTCCATTTCAATTTTTCATTACGAATATATACATGCATAAAATGTATTCATGGGGATATTCATAATGAAACATTTATTAGGAAATATTAAGCTTACCATTTAATTTAGACAAATGGATTCTATACCGTACGACATGATTATTAGTGTTGATATTTTTTATATTTTTCCAAATATATTTTTTCTCTATTTGTTACATTCGAGCACTATAGACTGTAGTGCTGTCATTAGATCCATCCCTTTCATGTAGCAATCTTTAGAACTTAGTAACCAGGAAACAAATACAGTGAGCTAGTGAAACGCGATGACCTCATGCCCAACTAGCCACTGGTACATGAAAGTATTTTTATTGACTTGAAAAGAAGAATGAAAACAACTTTTGCCTGTCTACTTTGCGAGAACTCGTCCTGAATATCGTTCATAGTTCGAACGTTCCCATAATACCACTCCTTTCGATATTTGAGAGTGACACATGGAAGAAATATCGCGACGGTCTGATTAGAATTTATCGTGAATACGTTGGAACCGCAGCAGGGGGGAGGTAGGAGAATCTTGCCCTGAAAGAAAAATTTATATCCGTGCCGGCTTATCAACTACGTGACACGTCGCATCGAGATCTCGTTAAAAGCACAGAAACCGGCGCTCGGTCGTTGCTCTCGAAACGATTTGACGGCTGTCTCATGCATAATAAGGACTTCCTCAGCCGACGTCGGGGCTTTATTTTGCGCAGGCGTGAGCGTTCTGCAAAGTAATATGATATTTTCTGTCTGTTGAGAGAGACTCTCGGGTCCCTGGAGGCAGACTGGGGAAATGGAGGTTTCAGAAGAAAACGGGGAAAATAATGTTACGAATCTCATCTAACAACTGGGTAGAAAATACCTGCTTTGAAAGCTGATTATCAAAATGCTCGCGGGTTCTTTTGATCGTGATTAAATTGATCTTGGCGGATGGCGCGCGGTGGCGGTCCTAGGATAAACGAAACGTGCGCGGCATGTGGATGTGGGATCGCTTAAAAATTTCTAAACAAATTTTTGCGAAGTATGTGGGTCCGATCGAGGACAGTTTACTTGAAGCGAACGAGTCGATACTTCGGTTAGACCATGGACGAAGAACTACACCAGTCAAGAGGTGGAACACAAGTTCAATCATGGTGTTCAACTGCGTCCTCGTTGATAGTCCCTCGAAGGGCATCATTATTGCGTGGCAATCTAAGGGGAATACAAAACGGCGCGGAGACATTTGAAAAAGGGATTGATGAGTGTTCCTCTGACGGTGACGAAACACTCCTCCCACCCGATGATGTCTGCAGGGGGTGTCCCTACTTTCCATTCTTCCCTTGTTGTTCCATTCCACGGAAGATCAGCGGCGGGCTTATTGCCTCATGAATATGTATAGGAGAGATCGCACTCGGGTCCGTACGAAGTGGAGATGCTCGACCGTTGGACGTGTCGGGGGTTGAAGGAGCCCGAAACTAAGGGTTGAACGGATGGGAATGACCGCGAACGAGACACTGAGAAATTAACGAGTCGCTGCCCGGCCGGATATTACACGCGGGGATAAACAGAGTATTGTGGAACAGGTGGAGACGCGAGAATGGTCATCTTCCGAAATGCAAATTGGAGGAAATTTTCAGCCGACCAACAGCGATGGTATCTCCGGTAGATGTCTGCTAGACTTTCCAAATAACGAATTGCGCGGCACGGCTGGGTGCTGGCGATTCTGTGTCTTTAGAGATTAGTTCAGAATTACTCGATTGGTCGAATAAATTGGTGGGCAGGTAATCCAAGGATTTCATTCTTGCCTGATGACTTTAAGTGTTGGTGCCTCGGGGCTCCTAATGCTATGGAATGTTAAAATAGACGTCACTTCTATTTCATTTATAAGAAAATATTGGTTAATGTAATAAATATTTTCTCTACTATAAAACACTAAAGATAAAGTACTTGTTCTGAATCTTTCACCAAGACACTGTTTATAAATAGATATATCGAAGACAGATGCACCTTCTTTCACAAATTGAAACGAAATTACTCAAATCTATTTACCTCGAGTGTCCCCTCAGAAATTTTTATTCCACTAACTGAAGTAGCTTCTGTCTACGGATCACAAAGTAATAGTAACATACAATTTTCGTTTCTATTTTCATAGCATCGTATGATACAAAGCGTTGAATTTTAACGACGAGTCTGTCACTCGAAATGTACTCCCAGATGTTAGACGAGCCACGCCGATGTCTTTCTAATCCCCTGATTTCATCTCGGTTCCCTTGTTCCTCTTCCACGAGCGCAAACCAGCTTCTGCACGGTATTTCATAGAATGTAGCTAATTCATGACGCCCCCGAAGATACCATCGAGACTACCGCCTGCGGCAATCATTATACGTCTGGAAGAAATTTCGTGGAATACCATCCCGATAAAATCCCGCCTTCGCCCAGGGTGAGGTCTCCTTGGAAAAAAGTTTTACGCATTGTACATCAGTTCTGCGGAATCGCGACGGTTATTACCGTAATTACGCGATCTTTTTTACAGGGGTGGTAGAAGAATTATGTAACATTTATTAGCTCAACTTGTGACGGATGGTTCGATAGCTCGTGTTATTTTCATAAAAATTTACGACATTTGGAGAAAATTAATTGTTTATCTCAGGTGGGGAGAAACGACGTATTTTTGGAATTTATGAGCAACATATAATCTTCTATAATGCTATGTTATAAATATAGTTTATTGGGTGATCCCGACTGTTGTTTTGAGTTTTTGACTGTGCATAGGACAATATATATTTTCTCTTTGAACTTTCATGGACATGTCTAACATGTCCAAAAAATACAAGACTAAATGTTCAGTGTCCTAGTCCTCCTAAAAATCCAAATCAGCTGCAATTAAATACGTCATAGTTGCAGCAATGAACATATTCGCAAAGTACAGGATGACACCGGATAAAGTTAAATGCCTCGAGTCTTTCGATTCCCGATCCGCGCACAGAAGGGTTAAACAAACTTCCGCTTTGTTCATAGCCGTGCCAGCAGCAGCGACGCTGTTCTTGCGAGCGAACCCGACACGCTGTGAATAAAAAGACGTCGGTAACCTTCCGTTACTGTCTATCGCCACGGTACGTGAAGTTGAACGTCATTGGCTGGACTGTCTTTTCCCCGTTTTCCCGATAGTTCCTCTAAACTTTTCCAAGCGCGCTTTCGAATAACTTCCCTCGACACCGTTCTCGAGGTTGTCTCGAAGACGGGAACGCGAAGGGCTGCTGCGACACGGAAGGGGATCCTCATTTTCGTCAAATGGAATTCAGGAAATCTCGAAGCGCCAACATCGATTGGCTTCCCCTTTCATAGGAAAATCATTTCTCTTTCATATCCAACGGTATATCTTTCTGTTTGTTGGGGCGTTCTCTGTATCCCGTCGCTCGCTACACGAGCGTGAACAACACTGAATAATGGAAGGGTGAAATGAAAATGGACGCTTGCGCTCTTGGTTTTCGAACTTTCAACTCGGCCCAAGTTCCTCACGTCTGGCCACGATAGCGCAGAGATGGCTTCTCGTTAGGCCACGACGTTATTTGGCGGTGGAAAGTCAATGTTCCAGTTCGGGGAGTTACTTCAAGATTTATTACGTTTCCTGAAGACAAAGTTGCGCGCTGTGTTGGGAAAATAATCCAACTATTGTGTTCATTGAATTCTCCACTTCTTGTATTTTTTAATTTAATTTTAGGCAAGTTCTTTGTGTACTTATTCAGACACTCATAAAACAACCCCGAAGAGGCTGATAAAGAAATATTGAATCAACAGTTTTACTACTTTCACCAGCTAATCGCTGGTTAATTATTTCCTTTACAATATAAGTCTTAAATAGTTTAAAATAAAAATGAAATAAAATAAAAATAGAAGAATAAAATTCCATTAAATTCGATTTAAAATCAGGGACTGGACTTTTTCATAAGAATCGAACACCCTCGTCTCGATAGGATGCTCCGACTATGGTTCGATCTATGAAGGAACGAAATCGATGAGGTCACGCACAACTCATTACGCGCGTATCTGGGACAAAGGGCGAACAATTGCGTTATTACGGGAGAATGCATGTGATAATGGTTCCGTTGGGAGATTACCGGGATGGACGTCCGCTGTTTTTAGGGAGCGCGAAGCTTCCTTTGCCTTTGTCGTTAGCCGTTTCTTCTCGTTGCGCGCCGTGAGAGTGACGAGTTTCCTGCAGGAACAAAGCGTTTCAGATATTGCTTCCTATTTTTCTTTCTTGCGGGGCACGTCGAATAAATGAGATTTAACGAGGCCGCCGGGTGGCCACCAGGGCTAGCCAACATTTTATTCGAATAATAGATAACGAATAAATCCAACGTGTAGCAATTTAATTTTTTAGTCGATGTAACAGTGAAACTTTTCGGGAGGAAAAAGCAAGTTTTGGTTATGGGTAATATTTTTCATTTATTACATCAAACAATAAAAGAGACGTTTTGGTCTTGTATTTTAGGTCTTCAGTGTAATGATTTAGGAATTATGATTACCTTTATCTTATCTATGTACTATCAGAACGTGACGTTACTTTGATGCAGAATTTTTAAGCTCTTCAATTTAGCCTTTATATTAACGTTATATGTGCCAGTCATTGTGACTGTTATATACTCTCAGCTGAATAAACAATGAGATTGCACGGAAAATTTCATTTTTGAAATGATTCTTCTAAAAAATTAAGCATCCACGGGACCTCACGAAGTTCTACTGTTTCGAGTTAATAGTATCAACACTATTATTTATTTCATCGACATTCCCTATTCTATCAACACGAAACAAATATTTTTTGCATCTCGAATGTAAGCTAAACGAATGATAAGAAGCTCATGCAGGTGAACGGTACCGTTTAAATACAATAAATTCCCCAATACTTACTCTCCAGTCCAAAAGGGAGACACGACCACCCCTTGAAGGCAAACATTTTGTAGCGCCGCGTTCCGCATGGGGTAAACTTTTTTCGCGTCCTTCAGTTTCATCGTAGCGGCTCCTTTACATTGTTAGGACTCCTGGTAATTAATCCACCCACGCTCGAGAACGATTTTCGTTTTGTTCTAGCGCGTTGAAAAATATCAGCGCGAGTTTCGCGCGCGACGCGTCGGTGATTCCCATGTCGGTGTATATATATATATATATATATGGAAAAGAAAAATACAGAGCGACGTGTCGGGGGTTGTTGGTAACAAAACGATGCGGGTAATCACGGCAGGTTTGAGAAATGATCGAGCGGCGAAAGCATCTGGCGCTCTGGACCGTGAAACAGGTAAAGCTTCGGGGTCGGGTATTCTGGTTGATTTCCTCCTCATCGTTTACCGCGAGCGGGAATAATGTTCGCGGTACCGACGACTCACGGTATTTGAATTTCTTAGGTACACAAGTGGGGCAGCGTACGAATTTTACGGAAAACAAACCGGTATTATTTCGACGGGAAACGGAATTTCAATATTAAATACATGCAAATAAATCTGCACGCACGATAAACAGGATCCGGCTCGTTGAAGTTTACTCGCCATCTCCTCCCACCTTTCGTTGAACGAATTCCTAACGAACAACGGGGATGGAAAATGTTTTATGCACCGGGGTGGATGAAAATCGGGAGAAATTGTTATCTTTTTTCATAGCAGTGAGGTAGCCTCGAATATTGTTTAGTAGGTATTTCCAAAGAGACCTTTGGGAATTTGTTTTTTAATCAATCACGAATGGTATGTGGAATATATACGTCTCTTTTAGTTGAAATGAAAGTACACGTGACATTGTTTCGTGTCTATCACGGTTCACTGGAGTATTTGTTATTAATTAACACAATTCTGGACTCCCTTTATTGTAGAGTGTCCAGGATACTAGTTTTTTATTTGTTTAAAAAAATAGAACATAAAGAGATCAGTTACTTGGTATTGGAGTAACTTCTTAGTATTGTGTAGGTGTGTAGAGATCTTCGAGACCAGGAGAAAATTGCATTGGAGATCAAGGGGTGCCTCCTATTTATTTCATTGATTTACAACATCTCAGCCCACCGAGGAGTTTTGCTCTTCAGGCAAAATGCATCAACTTCCTGAAAATTATAATTAATCAAAGCATCAAAGAGGAAGTTTGAAAGTGGATGAAAAAGAAGAGAAGTCAGTTTCTTACAGAGGAGAAAGGAATCTCAGCGTTCAAAGAATGCTAAAGAATGCGAGAGAATAAATTATGAGGAAAACTTAACACGAACGAAAAATAGTAATGGTACAAAGCAAGCAGTAGAGATTAATTACCTTAGATACTACTTAAAAACAAATTCTAGTGTCTTCTGGTGCAAGAAGAATAGCTGTTTACGATTTTTATAATTCCAAAAGCACTTCGCACGCTAATAAAATATTGAAAAAGGAGAATTCAACAGGGCAATTCTTTTTGGTACAGATAAAAGAAAGTCGACTCTGTTCGGCTCCGTTGATCGACTTCTAGTGCCGTGCCAATGAAAAATACAGGATTGGATCATCGCGATGAGTAACAGGCGCGAGCCTCGTATAATCACGGGAACATTGAGAAATGACCGTGTTCGTAGGAGCATCTGGTGCCCGACGCCAGGAAACGAATAAAGCTTCCGCTGGTTTTCTTGTTGATTTCCTCGTCGTAACGCGCGAACGAGAATAATGCTTCTGGTCCCGGGACCGGACCCGGCACCAGCTGCCGGCGCAACGAGAGATCGATACACGCCGTTGTTATTGCGTCTGGAAAGCGAGTATCGTTTATCCGTAAAGGAAGGCGTTCTCCTATTTCGAGCCTCGAGATCCGAGATTGCTGGCGTAACAGAATCTAGATAGAGCGGCGTCGTACGTGGGAAAGGGTAAGTCCACCCCTGCGATACGATACGACGATATTTGATGGCTGAACTGCTTATATTCGATAGACGTCCTGGACACGAACCGAGACACCCATTGTTATCGGTTCACCACCAACAATCGCGAAACCGGCTCATGAATTTCTTTTGGGGAAAAGTTTGGGTTAGATCTATTGCGTATTATGTACAAAGGGCAGATAAAATAATACGATTGACTATCAGTGGGATTGTTTGGTTGGAATTGGTAAATATAGCAGCGGTTCTGTGATGATTCTAAGTCGCATATGTAGAACAATCGTGACAGTGCTGAACATGTTAATTATTAAAGTGTAACTTCTCGATTTAACGTCTGCGTTCCAAGTAGAATGAGGTAGAAAAGAATATGTATACCCACATTTAATACCTAAAGATCTTAATACAAATTCGCAGCCATTAGATCGCTATTACTCATCTTCAGAAGCCAAACAATATTACTTTAATCTTGAAACGTGCGATTAAAAATATTGATATATGCTTCTATCGCCGTCGAAAGCAACGCAAACTTTCTTCGCGCGATAACGCCAAGCGTCCCACTTTATAAATATATCGTGAACTGTATGAGTTGGAGCAATTGACGACAGATTACGTAACACAGCTTGCGACGCTCTTGTTCTCGCTACGGGCGACGCACAGTGCGACATCACACCGGCCATAGTACGTTTCGCGCGCGACTAAAGCACCGCCTACTTCAGAAAAATTTTCGACAAAGTCCCGGCATAATTGCGCGCGTGCCTTGAATAACTGATAGAGGCATCTTCCCTCCAGGTAAGTCCTGAATTAATGGACGCACGTCCAAATACGATTACGAGCCCAGCTCGAACAGCTTTTCGCAATAAATAAAGGAACTTAACTCGAAAGAATAAATTCCCAGTCGGGGAAGTGGGGAGTGTCGAATATTTTTTGTCAGATTCCTCTGGAAATACTGAATCGAGAATCTGCAGGGAAGTTTTTTCGTGTGGGGGTTCCTTCGCTATGAAATCGAGTTTGAAAATCTGAGGGGCACGAGGTAGAAATCAATACTGCTCCATCACTCGTGAGTCTTAAGTCTATTGTCGTTTAGGAACATTTCCGTTAATATGATAGTATAGATTTCAACTGGTACTAACTAAACAACTAATTTAACAATCAATACTTTCAACCTACACAAGTAGAAACCGTGAGTAACGAGAGAAACACGCTCAATCTCACGCGCGTGCTCCACGCATTTTCGAAATTGATTATCCCCAGGAGCGATGCCTCCCATGAAAAAGTACAACGTACACTTTCTATTTACTTTTTCGCGCAGAATAGCCCGCCGTCGGCGGTATTACATTTTGCGGAGACAGAGCGCGTTTCGAAGCTTAAAGCGATTGTAACGGGCGCCGGTCGGTTTTTAGTCGGTGACAAAATAATCCCGGCCGGCGTCGTGCGTTTCTCCAGAATCTAACGCAACTCGACGAATGTAAAAACAGAGAATTATGGATCGTTGGGTTGGTAAAACCGCGATCGTTACTGGCGCAGCATCCGGCATCGGGGAAGCAATTACAGCTGCCCTGTTGTTGAAAAAAGTAAACGTGCTGGCGCTAGACATACAAGCCGAGAAATTATTGCTCGCCAGCACCAAATGGGAGCAGATCGTCGAACGAGGGGAATTTTGCATCCTCGACTGCGATATAAGCGAGGAGAAAGACGTGGAACGCGCTTTCACGCTCGCACAGACGAATTGGGGTGGCGTGGACATCATGGTAAACAACGCAGGTGTCATCAACTACACTCGTGTCATTGGTATGGTTGCATGTATATCTCGCGAAAAGTAATTTACATTGATGCCACTGTGATGAGGCGAATACAAGGAGATTTATTGTTATTGCGTTTCTATTCCGTGGGTTCTTTTCGCGTAGGGGAGAAACATTTTTCTCTTTGCGAATCGAATAGGGGAAGGTTCCCTAAATTAGGGCACTCTCAGTATTTTCTTTTATAGCAATACGTCCGATACATCCGAAAAGATTACTTTGTATGTATTAGACTGATATACATTCAAGATGAGACAAATAAAAATAATTATTGCAAATATTTCAATTTCAAGAAAATACCCAAAGAGGTACAATTTAGGACATCTGGTCTATATGTACATTAGGTGGAGTATATTCTATATATTCAAAATTAAATAAACAAAATTTATATTCATAATAAATCTGCTACAACTCGACTCATCACATACGTCGTGTTATTTGAGTGTATGGATCGAATTTAATCTACATTAACTTTGAACGTCAACTATATATGATAAAATATTCAGACTTGCAGTCATTTAAAAAAGTCTCTGACCGATTCAAGTAGGTCAGGAATCACCGAATTCAGTGTCAAAGTTAATGTAAACGTTAGAGTGGCTCCATGTCCGTTTCCAATTGCGTGATAGCATTGTACACTGCCGCTCAAAAGTTTGAATCATCCTTCGATCTTTATAATAAATGAACCTATTTTATTGGTGCATTATATTGGACGATAGAGTACTCACTAAACCAATGAAACATTTCTCTTCTCTAAATAAATCGAACGAAACACCGCTGCGATTAATTTCTAAAGAGTCACGACCATTTCACATCTCCAAGTTGGTGCAAGCATTTAACTATCCAACGCCGATCGCTTGACGCGCAGTAAAAAGGATGCTGTCACTTTTGAACGCAATGTATAGTTGCTGCACGAGACGTGGCTGGGCCCAGAGTATTATTCTCGGTACTTCGTTCTCCTGGTCGTTGTCGTATTTTAAAGAATTCCATAAATTACACTTGCAGAGAGCGACAGGGCGGCGTTTGAAAGGCTGTTAAATATTAATATCCTTGCGACCGCCGTATTCATCAACCGGGCGGTGCGGTCGATGCGCCAGCGAAACGTCGAAGGGCATATTTTCAATATCAACAGGTATTGTTGCTCGCGAGCGTCGTCTTGTCGAGCCGTTTGCCGTTTCGAGTTGTCCATTTTGCGAGATCTCTTTCACGTGCACGCGATTGCTCCGAATCCCCCCGTTGAACTCGCAGGTTCCATATCTGAACATCGATCCGCTCCGATGCGGGGCGAAGAACGAAATTGCACGGCTAGTGAAAGAAAGTACTACTGGATATTTTTTCGAGAATTATTGGAGTGAAATGGACTAAGTCTAGTATTCTTTCTTTTCTAATGACAGAGGAAATGATGTTTATGTCCACTTCATTTCTTTCACCAGCGGTGTAATTATTATGCTAGTTTTGAATATAATGATCTTTATTTCGAATTTTTAGTCATTAAACTGGATTCAACCATTCATAATAATCGAAACTAGCCACTTAAGATGGGCTGAACTATGTTGACCACGTAGAGAATTCGGACATTTTACTCGCGCCCACCCCCTGCGTTGTAAAAAAAGAAATAGCTCGACGCTTTTAAGGCCGAAACAAACGTTCCGGGTTGTTTGCGCTCGAAGTCGTTCCGAATGAAACGCGGTGCAAATGGCCGCCCACGGCCAGCCTGTTGAAGCAGTTTTTTGTTTTGCGCGGCAGCGTGCTGGGACACGAAATTCCGAGCAGATTCCTTTCGGAAATCGATGGCTGCAATGGCTGGAACCTGTACCCGACTTGCAAACACGGAACCGTTGCATTAACGCACACGGTGCGACGGGAATTGGCGGCTGTTAAAGCACCGATTCGAATCACCGTAAGTCCACGTGATGTGCCACGTTTATCGATAGTTTTCGTAAGGGTTGTTGATCTCACCATCGACCTTTTTCCCTGCTTCCACTCCTCGCAGTATGATTTAATGCACGTGGAAAACGAGCGAGTTTAGGTAACTTTGTTGGTGGTTATATGAATTTGTTTCTAAGATAAATTTCAATTAATAAGGTGTTAAAGACGTCAGTGACGTGGTAGAAATGGTCTTAATTATTTGAATGCTTATCGTCCCACAATCTGTATCGACACTTTCAATATTTTGTTAATTAATGAGACACCGAAATATTAAAATAATAATAATAACAATAGCATGTTTTTATATATGTATTTTGTCCATCAGAGTTGCAATTAATTTAGAATGCTGGAGTATAGAATCTTTAATTTTACAGAGCATCTGTCCTGGTCTAGTTCATAGTGGCATCGCCACAAATTCACCTGAAGTTGACAGAATTCTGGCAGAAATTCCAAGTCTGCAACCACAAGACGTGGCGGACGGATTGATGTATGCCCTTGGTACTCGACCCGAAGTACAAGTAAGGCTAATTTTTTAAGGAAATATTGGCATAGCTTTAAAGATTCAATTGAATGAGCTAATATATACAAAAATTGAAGGTTTACGATTAAAATGAACTGCGTAGCACAAGAACTCTCCTATGTCAATATTTTCGCCCAGCACTGTATTCCTGTGGCAAGAATTCATTCATAAAATTTCAGATCACGGAACTCGTTATTCAACGCACGGGTGAAATGTAAAACTTCCATGCGGTTGTAACTCCAGCAGAGTCGGTACCCAAATAAACGATATCTGCATGGAGTACGAGTGCGCACGTAAAATTACAGGAAAAAGATCGCAGAGAGTGTAAGTGCGTCACTGAAAACAATATTAAAGATATTTTACGGAATGACTTATACGATATATTTCTTTATCTTTTTCATTTAAAGTGTTGAGGTGTTAGTACAATTGAACTTAGATGACAGTAATCTAGATAAATCACGTGAATTAATTGGGTATAATAACAGACTGTCTAATTTGAAGAAACGATCTGAACAATTAATCATGGAAATCAACTCTCTGCTCTAGGCACGTTAGACAGTTTTACTCGATCGAGCGATTCATTACTACACTGGTTATTGATTATAAATTGCAAATCGACCGAGCATAAGCGTGCCATAATTACAGAGGCCAGGCTCCTTAGAATTCAATGATTGACGCTATTATTGGCCTGCGTGACTAAACTTGGTATTAATTCTAGTTACAAGAGTAATAGTTACCGACTACCCGGCTTCCCTCTCTCGTACTATCTCTAATTATCCGTAATCGCTGACATACGTCTATCGTAACCAGCCTGCTATTAAGTACTCGACGTGTGCCGTACACTTTTTCCACTGATTTAATGCATCGAGCAATATAATTTACGTAATGCACTCCGTTAATAGTTTGCGGTTCGCGATTTCGTTAAATACAGCACGCTCTAAAATTTGATAGCAATTTATCGTGGCACGGAGGATCGTGGACGTCAAATATCGGCGTATTAATCGAGTGCCCGAGAGTGGTGTCAATTTCATTTGCGACGACTCGTATTTTCGTAGATTTTCCCAGATTCGGTAGCTTGAACATAGATTTAAAAATGGTTGTTTAAGACGTAATTGTATTGGATAGTAAATTTTATTATAGAAATGGTTAATGCAATAACAAATCAACTAAATAAAAGATATACAATCTTTCTTTCCAATAATATATAAATTCATCAACACGTTGTTTTAAATATTTCCAAGTGCGCCGTGTTTCCAAAGAGAACCAACGCAACAACCTCCTTCATTAACGCAATAATTTCTCAACAAACAAGCATGAGCCACGCCATTTTAGCATCGAAGGCACGACCGTGCTTATTGGAATTCCTGACTCTCATCGACGTAATCGTGATCATACTATAAATGCTTCCAACAGTCGTCGTACTCTTAATTCTTCAACTAATCGTCGATCCTCCCCGCCCTCGCCAAAAAAAATATCTCCGTGACTTTGGATTACTCTGTACATCCCCGAGGGGGCGGGAATCAATGCCATCGAATACCGGTACCGGAACGTTCATTTCGCGGCTGTGCGTGGCGGAAAAACAAGCGGCTAAATTTTTCAACGTAACGAGAGAATCGGATGCTCGGAACGTCGGTCGTGGCGTCCAGGTTAATCGAGCGATTCCGTGGGATGGACAGGACTTTATTAAAATCTCCGCTGCGGCCATTCTCCGCAAGACAGGGGAAAAATTTGATTCGCGATCGACGCGCGGTTTCGAAATTTCTCGCGCGTTGCGGCCACCTGAAATTCTCGTGCTCGAATTTTATCGACATTTCAAGTATTCTTCCATTGTTCAGCGGTTACGGTTGCAGAGAGTCGTTTCCGTGGGAATTTTCCGCCAACCAGAAACTAACGTTTCCACTCTCGCGGGTCCGCGATATTCCTGCGCGACGTTTTATAATAAATTCTCGCGCGTGGATGGAATTTCGGCAGTGGATACGAGAAATCATCCCCATCGCTGTTTATATCTCCTCGGCTTGAATGGGAATTTGGACCGAGGATAAGCTGGGAGATCGAAGCTCGCTGAGGGTACTTCAAATCGGTGCTGCTCGTGCATCGAGATGGTGGCCTGCAAAATGCAAACTTAGGAAGACTTAGACAACAAATGAGAAACAACTTTTCGTCCATACTAGGAAAAAATACTCATCTTAGGGAATAAGGGGGAGCTGGAGAGCGACAAATATCGCGTGATCGATAAGGGCGACCCTCGGTGGTCCTGCTCGATCTCCGCAGATCCGGCATTTAGGAATTTATATTAAAATATGTAAATTTATCGACACTGGCGTATTTGAAAACAGATAAATTATGCTGGCCATGTATCGCGTTCCCGTGGTAAAATATCGACGCCGGGGAACGAGGAGGGAGGAGTTAGGGGTGGTGCTGGCGGAACCGGAGTTCCTCGCATAACGGCACGTTCTGTCGCCCGGCAGAAATACGATTTATGGCGATCATTGTGTAACGATCGTAAATTATCTTGTTATTTACGCACGCTCCGCACGCGTCCAGCGTTGATTTTATCCTGTTCCGCCATTTTTCCATCCCTCTCGCTATACTCGTTCCTTGCGCGCTTCAACCTCGCTAATTAGCTTATTTCTCTCGGTCCACTGTGAAGCTGCCTATTCATTCACCCGGAAGGGGCCAGAGTGGGCTTGTAACGATTTAAAAATTTTCACTAGGGAGCAACCATTCATGACTTCGCGTATTTTAATGGTTACATAGGCACTTCCATGAATGTATCTCAAAATGCAAGTTATAATCACTAACTACAGTATTTTATGATCGAACGATAGAGTTGACAACTAAATAATGGAAATCATAATAGCGATGAATTTTCCAGGTACTCAACTATGACAATTCTAAATGACTCATTGTTCGCCTACTTTTGAACAATTTGAGCAGTCATCGGTGAAAATCTGGGCTGCGTACCCGAAAGGCAAACGCGGATATTTAACTTTTACCGAGCTGCACAGCAGACCGGCGAAGAAAAAAACGGTTATCGTATTACGGGAGAGTTACATTTCATGAAATAAACGGAAGTCCACGGCGAGCTCAGTATACGGGAACCGAATAAACGCGACGCTTTTACGACGGTAATCTCGTGATGCGCGCAAGATTCACATTATCCGATTTACGAGACGGACGGGGATTTTTCACGGAAACGAGGGCCCTTGCATTTTTCACAAATATTAAAAGCTTTCAAGCTCGCGGGTTTCTTATTTACACGGCGCCGGTCCTCGAAGTCTCGCGACGTTTTCGCGAGTCTATGTACGCGTGAATGTTTTAAAGTTGCGCAAAACAGGCCCGTGACGACTAAAACTCAGGGCCCTTTACGCAGAACATACTTAAAAGTGAAGAGGAATTGAAGTAACTACCGTTACACTTCACTTATCGACGCAAAATATTATTTTCGAGGTGCGACGAAATATGTTCATTCATTGTTTTTTAAAATTTGAACTTTAAGCTCTGTGTGATTTTCTGATCTTCCATTCTTGAATCATACATAATCATTCGACATACAATTTGTTCCTTTAATCGCAATAATTCGCTCAGTCACTGTGTATTGCCTCTGACACCATCGAAAGAAAATTGCCCATCTACTTCAATTGTTCCTGCGAAAATTCACGATAAACGTTTCTTTTGCACAACAATGTGAAACGAAGTAAGTGTGTCGTGTTTCAATTTTTTTTTAGAGTGTCAGAGTACCTAGGCACAGCCCTGGCTCAGAGTCTGCGACTTGGGTGTTCGTAGTTTCGAGTCTCAGGACTCTTCAACTTACGACATTCGACGCGTACACTTTGACGTAATGTTTCTCTTTACAGTCTGCAGCTCTCGTCCGTGCGTTTAATATTACATCGCTCGGTGCTGCGCAAATGTTCCCTGGCACACGATGGCCAATTTAGCCTTCGACGTACGAAAAGCGACGCCGTAGCAGTTCCAATTTCAGTCATTTCGCTAGCAATCGCGCGTTAAGTTAACGCAACTCGAGATTACAGTCTTCGACGTTTAGCCTGACAGAATTATCTGTTCTGGCTACGTATTTAACCTTTCTGGGATTGGAAATTTAGGTGTGGTTAATTGATCATTTTTGTTCAAACTTTAGAAATCAGTGAGAGTGTAACTATTACTGAATTAGCTTGTTATTTAATTAAATTTGTGAGTAATCGTATAGTGAAATCAAGCTCGTATGAAGTATAGTGTTCTTGCCCCGTCCAAAGGTCCTCTTCAATGTACACTTTAAAACCAACGTAAAGGTTAATTAATATATATAGAATTAGTAGTAATTTTACAAAAAATTCAATCTTTTCATGGAAATGTCTGTAACAATTTTTTTTAAATTCTTTTTTAAATGCTGCTTCCTTTTGTTACTAAAGTCCCTTAATTCTGAGTTCTGTGAGAATCTGCTCCATTTTCTGCATCAAGTATGAAAGCTGATCTTGTCGCAAGTTTTTCTTAAAATATAAATATTAATCTACATAGAATATGCTTCACTTGACTCGCAATTTTCTTTTCTAATTAACGTTAAATCCGGAGTATCGACGAATCGATTATCGGAATTTGTCCCGCACCGAGGGGGTATTTATACCTACAATGCGCCCACGCGAACGTTCGTAAACAGGATATCAAGCAGAAATTAATCGCGTGCTCTCTCGAACGTGTTTCGTTTGAATTCATTTGTGCCTGTGCACAGTACTCTATTAAGAGACCGAAACCGTTGGATTCCGCAAATTCCTCAATTTGCAAGAGCCGCTAGCACGTCCAGGGACAAACATCCCGATTTAAGTTCCTTAAATGCGTTCGTAACTGTTACTGACAGGCAACCGAGCGCGGGGAGGGCCGACTTCCCTATGCTAACTGTTGTTTGGCCGCGTTTCGCCGGGTCCCGCATTTGAATAAGTCTCGAAGTGGAATCCGAGCGAGCTTGCTGAAACTCTCCGGGCAATTAACGGGTGCGAGTGTTGCTTTTCCGAAAATTCTTCCCACCGCTCGCGCCCTACATTCGCCAGGAAACGCGCGCGGCACGGCAGCTGAATAATTTAAGGGATTTATTGCGTTGAAACGCGTTCGAGAAGCGTCCAGTTCGCTCGGCTATGCGTTCTTCACGGTTTATACAGCTTCCAAATATGTATACATCCGCGTGGGAAATTGGAATTAAAAACAGCTACGAAGAGATTCTCTGGTAGTTGTACAGAGGCTCCAAAATTGAAGTGACGCGCGGTAAATAGGTGAAATCAGGGTTGGACTTTTCAGTAAAGCTAGTCTTCCAGTTTAATCAGTTTCACAGTTCGAATTACTAATTCTAACTCGCTTTACCGTAAACAGTCTATCGACGAATACATCCCTACTTAACTCTATCGATCAAAATTTACGTTAAAGTCAAATGCTTCTTGAAAGGAATTAAATCTGGCAAATATTTAATCGTTTTCAGCTCTGCATCGCAAACAATCTTGCGATGAAAAGCTTCCACTTACAAGCCTCTGTTTCTTCGACTCTTGAATGTTTCCAAGCTCCCGTTCTGTGGCACGAGGGTCAACGTCTCAGGTGTTTCGCGGGGAAGTTTATTTATCGAACGTTATCAGCTATTTACCGTCACGTCGACGCCAGTAGGTATTTCCCCGACCGCGTTCACCCCAATTTCTGCTGCATCTTCCTTTGAAAATAGCGCCCGCGCAAAGTGCAGCGGCAAATTGGATTAGCGTTACGTTACTACCGGCGAGGCTCGTCGTTCCTCCGCGCCAGGCGTTCCATCGTCCTGGTGAACTACATACATCGACGGAACAAGCCGTTTCATTTGGTGGTTTGCTGTGGCGCACCGAGCTCGTTCCCCCGGCGTTGCACGTCTAAGAATTCGGTGGAGTTGCCAGGACACGCGCGATTTACGGCAACTTCCAGGAGTATCTCGCTCGGGGAAGATTCGCGGGAACGTCTGGCGTTCCCGGGATGACTAGGAAGTAGATAATTTCTGCTTTGCGAACGCGGGAACTAGAACTCGGTGGGCAGTTGAAGGAAAGTGGCGAATCGAATAGAAGTCACTCGTAAATAATCGTAACTTTTGTGTTCTACGAATCGAGAGACATTGACAATTCCTCGGACTTAATACCAAAAATGTCACGTTGCTTTTTTATTTAATGGATTAGTATACAACACAGTTCAACGGAGAAGCATCGAGGGAATCGATCGCGAGATCAGCAAGGCGAGTTCAAGAAACTCCTCGTTTATGGCGGCGGGTCGAGAAGACTCGGGACGGGAGGTAACCGATGATAGAGCTTGCGGGAACGGCAAAGGTTCAGGTGGGATGGGATGGGTACGGAAAGGGTTCAGTGGAGGTCGGCTGAAGCCGCAACGATAGGTTCGTTAGCGGAACACTGCCAGTGCAAACATGCACACTTTAACTAGCGGGCGTACGTGCGCCAATGCGGTGTCAGATTTGAAGTGGTTCGCGGTGTTAACTCGAACGTGCACGTGATGCGAACCGAACGAAACGTGCGCTGCACCTTCCCTCGATTCAAGGAGAATAGGTCGATTCGTACTCGAAGCTCCTCCTATTGACCGACCAGCGACGAAACGGGATATAACTTTGTGATCAGCAATCGTGACGAAAGAACAGCGTGGAATATTTAAATTTCTGGAATTCTCGAAACAGTTTTCGTACGTCAATTTGGCGTTACGACCTATTGTCAAGCTTGAGACTCGTGTCACACACTTGAAGAAATTCTGGTGCAGAAATTAATATTGACTAAGTATGCCGAAGAGTAAAGCAAAAATATATAAAACGAATCGGAACCTACAGAAATAGATAAAAATTCTTTTTGGAAAGTATAAATTCCCTTCTACTTTATTCTTTCTCTTCCTTCTGCTTCAATTTCTGCTCATCATCGCCGACCAACGATAAAAAAATTCCTATAGCCCAAAAATCTATTAATAAATAAAACTTCAAAGTTTAGAACCAATAACTTTTCTCTCAAAAAAAAATCTCGTACACAACAAAACTGTGAATCTTCGAAACTAGACTCAATTTGCTCGAGGCGTATCCTCCGGCAGCTGGGTCCTGCTTAATCTTTTTTCCTCGACAGAGACAGCCCTAAGGCGCACGCTGCGTGTCGTTTATGCAACATGCGATACGACGCTTAGTGCAACGCGCGCGTGCAGCAGCGTTGCAGCTGCAGGTGGCCAGACCGCGTATTCCGCTCGGCGACTGGCTTAGGTAATACGGTTTAAACCAACCGCGTTATCTTACCGCTCCTGGAATAACTCCCCCTCGAGCCCTCAGGCCGGGCCCGCCGTGTGCTCGTCGCTTCGCCCTTTCCTTTAAGCTTAATCCGCAGTTGCGAAACTGCGAAGCGGCGAACTTGCGGAATAGTTTCCCTGTGGAGCTAGTATGAATTTAATCGTGCCGGAGCCTCTGACCCGTACGCCGCGCGGGGAATTCGCAGCGTTTCCGGACGTCCTCGATGGAAAAGTCGTTTCAATTGCGCCGGACGAACCTGATTCGCAGGATCCACGACGGGAGAAGTTAGGTGCTGTCGGATCGGTTTGCTTGAGCGTTTGAAAGTTTGTGTCTGAATTCATCGAGATAACTCGTGGCGTATGGTCGCTTAAAGAGAATTTCAATTATTGTAGTATTAATACTGAGATAGACAAGAAAACTTACGAAATGATTCGGTAATTAACATTTTTTATAATGTTCTAGGTGGAGTGGATATTTATTTATCGTAGATTTCTGTTTCTTCGAACGAATCTCATCACATATATGTATGAGTGTTATCATAGTATTGTTCCAAAGAGGACCATACTCTTGGTAATCAAATCCCAACAAGCCTAACGAGCCACGTGCTTTTACGTTCAATAAATTTATATCGCGTTGCATTTAAACAAAAATGACTACACACGGTGGCGAAATCGATAGCATTGACAAAGTCCGAAGAGTTTCGAAAACAACAACCACCGCCGCGACGATTAAAATTTGATCCCCCAAACCGATTTAGTCGGTTGCAAACAATCAATTGAAACATCTGGGTTTCGAATTTCCGTAATTCAGTAAATCGTTCCGCCAATTGTTTCTCTCCCAGCGCGATACCGCTGCACCGTAAATACGTACGTATTTTTCCCCCTTGGAAATGAAAAAAAAAATCACCGTTGTTTCCCCGTTATTGTGTACTCGTGACTGGTTAAATCGCCGGAAACACGAGTTTTTTTTTGCCCCGTGATCAGAAACAAAAAAAAAAATGATTGCAAACCACATAATCACGCGTTAACGAACACCGGTGGGATTCGACGCGTTTCGACGTGTATTGTCGCCGCTCGTCTCCAGGGTTTGCGAAACGATTAAACGCGCTTAGCCGCGGCCAAAATCCAATAAATTTCATCGATAAATTCGAGATAGACGGTACACGCGGCAAGCGTCGAAAATTCCGTTGGGTTTCCTCGCACCGTTATCTCGACTCGCGCTTTCCAAGGAAACGTTGGAAGAACTTCGAGGGAGGAAATCTAGCAGGCGTGAAAGATAAGCGCTATTTATCTTGCATTTGCAAGGAAAAACTTCCACGGACGGTTATCCTTCTTTTTGACGAACGGACGGGGTGAGCAGCAGACGTAGAAATCCCTTCCCAGGTGCGAGCCGTGACTGTTATTAAAAAGAAACGTTTATCTACCATTTATCAGCTGTCGCGGTAGCATTTGCCTTCGGGAAAACCAATTCTTGATCCTGCCCCGAGAATTCATCTTAATGACCTCGTTCCCTCGCTATCCGACGATGAATTCTGATTGGAAGGAACGGGGGGTTGGAACCAAAGCGGATCAAGTCAGGAATATTTATCTCGAAGGACGATTCTGTAGACTTTTGTCCCTTTTTCGTTTTCCACTCTTCGCCTAACAGGAGTACTCACTTTTCTTAATTGGAAAGGGCATTCGGAGTAACATGGAAATAATATTATTATTATTTATTGTTGCGTGAGGCAAGGGGTTAATGGCGACTTAAATCTACAAGATTCCTTCTAATTCCAGAATCATAAATTATTGGCGTTATCTCAAGACACCAAAAGTGTCGTAAAAAATAAAAGTACGTAATTAATATAAAAATCTCATTATATTGTGAAATATTTTATATTAATTAAACCTTGAATCGAGAAGCGAAATCAAAATAGTGTAGAATTAAAAAGTACAGGTGTGCATCGAATATTTTCCTGCCTAGCGTCACTCGTCACGACGAGAATCGAATTCCACTACATGAATTTCAGAAAGAAGATGTTTTTAAAAGTATTTCTTATTTTCTGAACAAAATCTCCAAATTGCTCAAGCAAACGTTAATTTATAAATGGAAGACACACACCCTCGACTGGAGAGGGGAAAGTTTCAAATATTAACTCAGGGGTTTCCCCGTCGGACGACGCGATCGACGCGACGATTACCACCGGGTAATACCCGTCGCGTGTCGAAGCGTTCACCGCGTTAAAGGTTTAGTGGAATTCTTAGACGACAGCTATTCGCGAGGATTACTCTTCCATGATTCATGAGAGCCGAACGTGAGAAATGTCCGTCGTTCTTATCCCACGTACCATTTCCCGGGGCAGCTCTGCTTTTTCTTCTTCCCCGTTTCACGAGAGTCGCGCGACTTTTCCAACCCCTCTTTTCTCGCGTCACCCTCCTTGTGCTCGCCTACCAGTCGCCTTCTCGCGTTACCCTCAATTTACAGCGAAATCGCGATTCTTGTCGCCTGGCACGGTTCTGGCATTAGTCCATGCCCGTGCGCGCACACCATCCCCTCCCACCAACCCTCTCCTTGTGCTTGCCAATTCAACGGGCGGCGCGAATCGAGGGTTATTATTTATTTTCGTCGCGTTTAGAGACAGCTCTCTTTCGAGCTTCAACTCCGAGCTCCATGGTTTTATGACCTCCCTGTAATGGGATTATCGGATAATCCGGTAAGCTGTTTGGACGTTCCGTCCTCGGGAATATTTCAGCCTGCAGAAAAGGGGGAGGCGTTTCGTTTTATTCGCTCCCACTGGCTGGTTCCATCACTCGTCCCGTTTCGTGTGTGTAAAAATTTATGTACACGTGTGCTCGAGTACAGTCCTGCGTTTAAACAGTCGACGAATGTACGAGCGGCAGATAAACACCGGAGAGGTTGAGACATCTAAATGTGGATCCTCGAATTGATTATAGGCTGGTCCGAGCTAGGTTGAGGCTCCGGAGCCATTTATTTAATCGAGCTTCTTTCGGACTACGTGTGGCAAGTTTAATGCGATTCGATGTTGGGAATTTGATACTGTTGTCGTCGACTAAAGTTTGCTACTGGGTGAGAAATTGAATAAGAGAATTAGTAAAATTGAATAAGTAAAGATCGGGATTTGTTCTTGAGGCCGGGAATGAATAATTGATGCAGTAAGTGGTTGATCAGATAATTGGTTGGAATAAAGTTGAGGACGTTTGATACTCCAGTGTCAATCGTTCAGGGAACCAAGAGCCAGCGAACCAAAAGCCAACTACAGAAATCTGCGCGCGTAAACAACCAATCCCGAGATGATGGAAACGCTAACAATTGCGCGTCGTTTGCGGTGGCGAGGGGAGGCGACGCGTCACGCACGGGTTGCACGCTACCCACGCGTGTATTTACAGGCAACATAAATAAATTGGAAATTGCTAACCGTTGTAACGTGGAAAGCGCGTTCCCTCTCGCTTCGTCCAGCGGCGTCGCTTTAATTATACTTCGTTGAGCAGCGCGCGCGGAGACACGCGCTACCACCGCGGGGCGGCGCAATCGTCGACGTATCGCTCGTCGAATCGACGGGAAATGGTCGATAAATTGCCCACGGGAAAGTATTACTTCAAAATAAATGTTACGGGCTAATATCGCTCGCTGGGACCCGTTGGGCTACGGTGAAATTGAAAAGATATTACGCCTGGCGTGCGTTTTACAGCGACGCTTCAAATTGAAACGTCATGTTTTACTATCGCCGCTCCACAGCAATAATAAATATTCCGTATGAGCAGAGTTCACCCCTCTCTCTCTCTCTCTCTCCTCACTCTACCAACGCGGCGTTTTTACGGCAAATCCATGAATGTTTAATCGGCTTACCGATCGCGATCGACGAGCCCGCGAGAGCCACACTCCTGCTATGCTTTAACTTTTGGCTACGTTGCTTTTTGTATTTTCAGGCTGTTGTTGGTGTAGAGAAACAGAGTCGGTCATGGGGAGCTCGTCTGTTTAGTCTAGACTTGGTGTCCAGTTCGAATTGTTATTGCAAACCCTTCTAGTTGCTCGATATACCGTCGCGGTCAGAAGTGAAAATATGTACATATAAATTCCCTCTTCGAAGCGTGTAATATCGCCTCGAATGTGACATCGTTATTACAGCAAACGTTTCAACGGGGACGGAGCCGTTCTCCGTTCGGAATCGGTCCGCAGGTAGCCGAATGACAACGAAATAACGTTGTTAACGACATCATCTGGCAGACTCCATCGGGTGCACTTAACAGAGCCACTCTGCGCCGTCGGAATCATTGTTACGGGAACCGTCTGCTCGCGTAACGACATCAATCGTGACTTAAATGACATCATGCAGCCGTGTCAGCCTCGTGTGTGCTCGACGTTATCGTCGTCATTACGGCCATTATCGTGGGAACGACGCGGATCTGCTCCGTTTTCGCGTATTTCGCGCGCCATCGAGCTTCGTTTCGACAGCGAAAATCGCGTTATATCGCGAGTTTTATTGGCCAATCGCCATCATCAACTGCGTCTAGACGATTCGACTCGTGTACGAATCGATGCTCTTTCTTCTACTGTATCGTGGAGAGAGGCTGGATTACGCTATCGACACTCGCTGATGCTCCAAACGGATGTTCAATCACGGATTCGAATTACTAGCGTTTCGATTTCCGGAGTTTAGTTTATCATGCAATGTGGACAATTTTATTAACTCGTATCTATGCAAAATAGGAAATTTAAAAGAGGATCAAATGAGGTCTCCTGTTTTTTTAATTAATACGTTGAAATACATAGTGCCCGGCTCGTTGAAATGCACGAAATTCTGTAAGCTTTCAATTTCTGTATGATCTCTGTGGGAACGGAAGGATTAAGGTGGCTCGATCCTAAGTCAAAGGATAAATGAAACCCCGCGATTATGCGCGTTCCTCGCAGATTCCCGTTGAATCGAATTGCGTCGCGAATTTCAAAGGGTGCATCGAGAATGCGTTGTCGGTGCACGCAGACCGAAACGTTCCTCCGGAGCACAAAGCCATGTTGAGTGCCCCGATTCATGATATCCGGTGACGTCTCGCGTTAATCACGTCCAGCTGGTGTCTTCCTTTCGCTCCAGCATTCGTGGCGTGCATGTGCGTGCTCGTAAAAGCAGCGTTCGTTACACCGACGATCTTATTCTTCGCTGTTTACCGGACGTTGTCACTGGCAGGGTGTAAATCGAGTCTCGAAGGAACGACTGCCCGTGGAGAAAAGATTCGAGTGTGGCTGAGACACGAATGGGGCCTACATATTGAAAGGACAGACGCTGCTCTCTCCGTCTGATCCCCGTCGACCTAACAGGGACGACAGATCGAGACGTGGTCTTTTGTGCCAGACATAATTGTGTTCAGGGGAGACATCGACCCCGACCACTCGGAGAAAATTGCAGTGTAACGACCGTGGTTGCACCGTTCAGTCTTCGATAGATGATTTTCAACGTTGGTTTTTCGTGTCGAATCATCTGCTTCATTTTTATCTTCCACCGAACTGAATTTCTCAAATTTCCGTATCATTTAAAAAAATTGCGGTAGGAATTTTAAAGATTAGTTCGACGCGAGTCGGCGTTACTTGCTTGGTAATTCTAGCGTTGACTCGTTAACGGTGTGTTTAGCTCCAGTAGAGATAAATTCCAGAAACTACTAGCGAATTACTACCGTAATTCTACTGTTACGTCCCAGCTTATCTGTGACTCTTTCTTGGGATTTTCGTCTTCAATTAAAGAGCTAAAGCTCACCTTAACTGTATTCGCTAACGGGAAAGAGCAATTCGGGATTGCAATGATTGTTTTCAAGGTTTAGCATTTAAATATATAAATAAATATGTATTGTTACAAAATAACGAGTTTATATTACAATATCGGTTTTGGGAAATCAAGTATACAATTATGTAGGTACGTTACCGCTTGTCGGTCTTACAGTTTGGTTGTACCAGCTATCTGTTGTGGTCCCAGGGCTGTGCTGTTGCAAGGATCTGTTTGTCGGCAACTATCACTCGCGACACGGGTCTCTACTAATTAACAACGGACTTTCCTCGGCAACGACGCGGCGCGCGTACGATTACTCTATCCGTGACTACAATAATTTAGTATTTGACGACCAAAGTGCGACGCTGAGTGCGTGTTCGATTGACGATAAAGGTTCGATGTGATCTTAACCGATTATACGTCGGACTTTCGTAGGTAACGACAACGCGTGAAGTTAACCTGTCTGCGACTACAAGATTTCGGTAATCACCATGATGAGAACGTACTGACAGCGGAATAAAAAAGAGCGCCGTGGGGCGTGTCCACGGGTTTATATATTAGCTGATCCTCGCATGGCACGAGCCGCGTTCGAGAACCTTCGCTTCGGCATCCGTTGAAATCGGGAGAGGTCCCAAGTTCAGCGGATGTGCTGGCGTTGAGCGCTGACGCCTATTTCGCTGATTCGCAGATCGCACGATTCGGTTCCCGAGAAACGGTTTCCGAATCGTATGTCAAGCGCATTCCTAAAAGTATCTGATTTTAACTATTCGCAATGCGAGGTCAATGAAAAGGGATACCGGCAGGGCCGGATGTAACACTACGATATGAGAAAAAGATAATGGCGAAACGCCTCAGAACTTACATCAGGACACTTCTCCATCCACCCTTCAACCCCGACAGAGAGCCTTCGACGAAAGAACGAGCACGCAGTTCGCAGACGTTCGAGGTCGAAGAAAAGCGAACATTTTCATCACAATGGCTAATCGAACCTAGCTAATTATACGGAGGGATAACTCGAGAATTCCGGAACGAGTTTCTCCGTCGTTTCTCGCGTCGAAACAAGGTCTACTTCGTGATTCAATTAACCAATAAACGCTCGCAGTTACGATTAAAACGCGCCAATAAAAATTCCGCCGCTCAGTGGCTTCATCAGCGCTGGCCTGGGAAGTGGGACGAGGGGCAGCGGGGCAGAGGTGAGGACGGGGGTGGTCGTAATTCCTGGACAGCAAATATTAACGAAGGTAAATGAATCGAAAGGAAACCCAGGAAGGTCTTCGACCCGAGGAAAAAGGGAATCGCCCCGGTCTCGATCAATCGAATTATTCCCGTTGGAAAAAGGCGTAATTATATAAGAGTCGGCGAGTGGTCCGTGGCTAAATCGCCGTAGACAAAGGGGCCATCTTTCCTACGGTCTCCTTTTTTCTCTCGGATCGATGATTAAAAGCGTGTGCCTGACAGCGAGCTGCGCGAGGAATAAAGGAACGATGCAGACGCTTGGGCTGCCGGGGGGAGGGGAAGCCGAGGAAGGAGGATCTTACGGGATTTCGCGAGGCGATGGGTTGCCGCTGAGGAGAAACCTAAGACCAAAAGAAAGAAGCTGAGAACGTTCCTGTGAACTCACTCGTTAGTGTTCTAGTTGAAAAAGTGTCAAATTTCAGTGATTTTAACGATTCTACTAAACTAAAATATGGAACTCCATATGGTAACATACACCGCGGAGTCAATATTAAATAAAATCAATTGTATGCGATGAAAAGGAACTTTAAAAGAATTGCCACAAATTTTTTATCATATATTTCCACCTCATATTATAATTCATATAATACCTCTTTCATTTCCTATCCAAAAGTTCGAAATATTTAAAAATTAATTAATGTCATCGATGTTGATTATATTAAGTTTCATGATTCTCTGATGCAACTCAATAGATTCTACCGAACATTATTGCACTTTCAAACACAGAGCATTGAGAAATGCAGAAAACTGGGAACATGAGGTCTGCTGTATTCAACAGCCAGGCATGTAAGAATGAGATCAGGGAAAAAAGTGAACGCACAGCGTCTCTTTCGCGAAATTTATCGCGCTCCCGTCGCGGAAAGTGCCATGGCACGTGACAAATGTACTCGAGGTGGTTTTCTTCTAACGTTTCCCGCTCATTAACGACCGTTGCGTTGTTTAACGGCCTCGAGCCACGACTTCTCTTCGCGTGGCTCTAGCAACAGCGATATTTGTCTTTCTCTGTAGCCATTGTCTCCGCAACGCTACTGAACACGTGGCGCGAAAACCACTTAATATTAACCCAAAGTCTATGTTTACTTGGGTCCTGAAAATTGAGGGAAATTGGTAAATATTTGAAGCTCTGGGCCAAGTATCTTCTTTTCGAGTAGAAAGTATCATTTCATCATCGTTTACATTCAGGAATAACCCTATGGTGACTGCAAAGCGAAGGATTCTAAGCGAGCTGTCTAGTAACGCGTATTAAATTTTCCAAATCTTTACATACCTGTAACTCCGAAACTACGCAAGCTATATATACAAATAAACGCTTATTAGAAGCGTAAATTCCTCCCCTTTAAACTGCTTTTTGTTTCATATCGATCCACCTTTTCGTTTCGAAGATATCGTCGTCTAAGGAGAGGTGTATTTTTTTCAAGTTTCACTACATCCCTCTCGCTCGCACACTCGGACCTCTCTCTCTCGCTCTTTCACGCCGACCTACCCCAAGCGCGTCACGTGTGCGGTAGTCAGTGACACGTGCTGAGTCAGCAGTTTTTTTTAACTGTTTACTATCGCTACTAGTAGTGCGTACGCATTTCCGGGAATTAAAGTGGGTCAACTAAGAGTTTCGACGACCAACCCCATTCATCTTAATGGTAAACTTTGATGCGCTCTGATTCTACCAAAGCGCGTTTTTCACAGCATGGTGTCCTCTATCACTGGGGATGGTGACCACGGTAAATCCTATAACGCGCTACTCATATAACACGGTTTCCATATAATGCGGTACGAAGTATTCTGTTTTGTACTAGTTTCGAGGTTCTTTGAACGAGGTATGAATTAATCGCGTTACAGAAGGGTTTACTGAGGGTTTGCTGCTAATTTTGTGTTTCTTATAACGTATTCTTATAACGTTTCTTCTATTACAGTCAGGTGGATAGGATCTGGAAGCCATGTTAATATGTGTTTAGGAGTTTCTTTGAATTGTTAAGCTTATAACTACTAGTAAAATGCTATCATAGGAGGAACCCCTCTACTGGCGAGTACGGGAGGTGTCACCACAACTCTGTCATCAATTATTGGCTCACGCCGGTCGAATTCATCGCCGTTTTTCCACGCGACTCGTCGCGCGAAACGACTTCGACGTTTTTTCCCGATGCCTATAGGCGAGGGGTCGAATGTTCCCCATTGTCCATTGGCCGGTTCACGCCGTAGGAAAATTAAACCGGGCCGCTCGTTAGCACGTCAAATGGTTTTTGCGCCGATTCGGTTAGCTGGCCCGTGCAACGGCCGTACTTAATCATATATAATTAAGCCGCGTTTCACGTTCTTTCACGCAACAGGCTGTCCATGCGTGTGCAACAACGGTCAATCTCATTACAATGCCAAAAATGGCTCGTATTTGGCGTCACGGGCAAACGGCAATCAGGCCTCGGGGTGTAGGGACGCGAGACGGAGGCGAATCAGTGGCTCGATTGAAAAGCGTCCTCGCCGATTTAACCGTTAATTCGTCCAATTCGGTCGGACCATTCGCGATATCTATCATTACGGTGCATCGATAAAAATTACGTTTAATGGCCGACCTCGTCGGTCTCGATTGACATCATTTGCCTCGTTCCGTTAATAGAGGATCACGCGTCGACGAATTTCGATCGTGTTCGAGCACACTCGGCTTCGTTTCGACAACGAGGATCGGTCCTCTTCCCTCCCTCCCCCCCTTTCCTCCCCCACTTCTTTCTCTCGCTCTCTCTTTCTCTCTCGTAATTTCCCCACCTGTCGAAAAAAAGAGAAAACAAACGGGGAAAATTGCTTTCACCTTGTGACGCTCGCGGGGAAAAACGTTGACGCGAGATGTCCACTAGCCAGTAAAGTATCCATGTGGCGCCCACTCGACTATTCACCGGATGAAATGTGTTAAAAGCCAGGATTTTGCAAACGGACGCCAACGATTCACTGAATTATTCGCGAGGTGGGGTCGAGATCCGCGAACCGTTCGTATTGGCAGTTTTAACAAACTTTTGTTTGATGGAATATCGAGGGAGTTCCCGCGTAAGGTGGCGTCTATATTTCACTCTACAATATTTATGGAGGGATCGATGGACTCTCGTTGTCTTATTGCGGTACGATATTTTCCAGCTGTATTTTTATCGCTGTAGCCCACCTGAACCATGACTGCGGAGATGTAGTTACAGGGAAGTAGGAAAACTTTGCATACTTCAGGAAATCAACGAGGGCTATGTTGGCAAATAAAATTTCATTCTAAAATGGAATATTTTTGTTAAGCATGGAGATCAGGAAGAAACGTAGGAAGAAATCGAGTAACCAAGACCCCTTTGCTGGAATCATTGGTTCGTCTTCCGTACGCCTTTCCCATATTCGGGTAGCAGCCAATAAGAATAGTTTCAAAGTCGAACGTCGAGGGAACAAAAGCTATGCATAGATTTACATCGCGGCTGGTCTGGTTCGATTCTCGTCACGCCGCGAAGCTTTATGATCGTTTCGGTATTCCCGCGGGTTCGAACGCGTCGTTTTGTCGATAATGTGTACCGAGAGATCCTCTGATTTCTTTGTTGGGTTTGGAAATATCGATACTTTAATTTTCTCTACAGTCATCCATGAAAAGTCCTTGACATCTTAAACGTCGTTATTCAGGGTGGAGGACCATTCACGTCCTCCTTAAATGACGTCACTGCTCTAGAAGAAAATTCACATGAAAATAATTCTCGCAAGAGATGCGTGGTTCGTAAAGAGAATGTTTCGTGATTCGAGTGTTTCTCTTGTGTACACAAGTGTAGAAGCAATTCTACGGTTTAAAAAAGTATGAAAAAATAATCTCCGTAGAAGCAGCCCTGCGGTACCAAGAGCATTATACCGTTGACGTGTCCCTTTTCCTAATGGAGACGCAGAGGTGACCTCGGAGTTATTCTTTTTTACTGCTTTTTAATAAAACTTTCTCGGCGTAAACGTGTAGAAAATACCCAACCATCGCAGGATTTATTCCTTCACAGTTTCCAAACTAGTGAAAACGCACTCCAGGTAGACTGTGTTTTTGTCCAAAACAATTGAAAGTTACTTCAGCGTCGCAAGGGGTAGAAATTCTCTGAGTGCTCGCTATTCAATCTGGAATTGGGATTATTCGAATATTTCATCCCATTAATAAATTATCAACATTGAATTCTACTTATAATACATTTCTGACGTGGATTGAATGTCACGTTAATAAAGACGGCATATTACTTTATATATTATTGATGACAGTAAACTTCATCATACAAAATACAGAAAATACTTCTTAGATCTACATTAGGCTCTTCTCATATATGACTGCTCCAGTCACAGGACAACAATTCCAGATATTTAGAAACTGCCCAGACAGACCAGGCTCGCAGAGCATCTAATTAATGACCAGTTCAATTATCATTAACCGTTTCCAAACAACAGTACAAACTTTCTACTTACAAAAACTGTCCTCGTTGATCTCGATTCTCAGGAGCCCACCCCAATACTCTGCCTATTAATTTTACCTCGATTCATTTTTGAACTTAAATAACTTCTCACCGTGTTCCAAAATTCACCGAGAAATCCTAGCTACAATCGCAACAACTCCGTTAAAAAAAAAAAAAAGAAAAAAAAGAAAAAAAATAACGGAATAACACCCCGAAAACCCAGAATCAGTCATCCGCGCGAGAGTCCCTCTGTGGAAAAACAGGAGTACAATCGGCGTCGCTTTTCGAAATAAAATTCATCCGGTGACTCGCAGACGCGGCAAGTGACCCTAACCGACCGATTCCGAACCAGACAATGCCCGGGAACGTTTGGAATTCGGATTTCGTTGGGAATAACGGTCCCGTCGCGATCCGGGAGCCGAGTTTTTCACGCAGGCTGGCGATTCTGCAAAGGTTCCCGATGTCACGGTTCCGCGATATTCGCTTGCAAACCGTGCAATCCGGTCCCCTCCAGCCCTTTCGACCTCTCCTGTCCTCTATCCGTGGCCCCTGTGCTTTTTCCGTCCGTTTTCACGCGACAGCGGACGCAGTTTTCGATTCTTCGCGGATCGTGGCACGCGCCGAAGCTTTTGTGAGTCGCACGACTTCGTTAAAACAGGACGCGACCCGTGCTTTATCCACCGGGACAGTTCACGAACATTGTCATCCTTCCCTTCCTTGTACCCTTCCCGTTGCGAGCTAGGAAAAATTCGGGGAACTGGCAAGTCGCAAGATTGAGTGAAATAAGTATCTGTTTTAAGGGGGTTGTTATTTGGTGGGTCATTTCAGGGATATGTGCTCCTCAAGAGGGAGTACTCTGCTGATATTGAGCAGTTTCTTGTAATTCTGTTCTTGAATATGTTAAATTTGCATTGGATATCTTCTTCTAATTATTTCTTATTTTGTAAGGGGGTTGTAATTTGGTGAATTATTTCAAAGATTTCTGTTCCTAAGAATGGCGTACTTTAAACAACCCCAAATGACTCTGTTTTTGGGTAAGTGCAGCTAACATCTTCCTCTTGGGAATAATCTGTAGATCTCGATACCCCAACAAAGTTTATCGACCCCGTCGCGAGTCATTCGGTCCACGATGTCCAACCTTCGCTTTTGTTTAATTCCGAGAAGGAACGGGCGAGTGGCGAGCGGCGTTCCAACTCCCGGGCGCTATCAAGCCGCGCTTCAGGGGGTTGAAAACGCTAACGGACCGAGGGTGAAACTTTTCCCAGGCAGACCTCGACGAGTTTCGCAGCGACACTCGAGACAGAGAAGGTCCTCTAGCGACGCGGCAGCGCGAAAATTCAAGCTGATCCGTCTCTGCCAGGACGCAGAATGGCTCGACCTAGCGCAAGGAGGGTAGGGGGGGGGGGAAGGGACGAATGACGAGGAGGCAGAAGGACGAACGACGAGAACCGTGGGGCGGGGGTGGTAGGATGAGGAGCTGCCTCTCGGGGCCTATTTGTAAATCAGTTCCCGGTTGCTGGATCCTGATAAACGTCCTCGTTACGCGAAAACGTGCCGGCGACGCGATTATTTAACATCGCGACGCCTGCGAGCAAGCAACCGCCCCCCTCGAAACATTTGTCTCTCTGCGGCCCCTTCGCGCCGCGCCCGTGAAGCCCCCGCCACCCACGATGCGCTGGATCCGTCGTGTCGCTTGCACCGTCGCCTAGCCCCGTATCTAAATTGTAAATGTTCCGGCCGCGAGATCGAGATCGAAGCACGGTACGAGGTATCCGTACGGACCCGCTGGAACGATCTCGCACGGAAACGCTTGTTTTACGTGGCTCTGGATTTATTCCAGTCGGGAGCTATCGCTGGCAGCTGAGAAGAATGCCACAGAGGCCCACGTTCGAATGTTTCTGTAAATGCTATTCAGGACAAAGGGTGAGCCTTTCGATTGGCTCTATTTTCGTTATAGACATCGTTAATATAGAGACGTGTCTGGGACAGTAAAATATTCTGTGGCTTATTTGCATGTCTCAAGGGTTTGTCAAGGGACTCTCTTTGGGAAGAAGATTATTTAGATTATTATTAGAATATTTTTCAATCGACAGTCTGAGAAATTCGAACGTGTTACCTACCTTGCTTTGCAAAAAAATATATTATATGTTGTTGTAGCATCCACAATCGTCCTCCAAGTGGAGGACTGAAAATGTATCTGGTTAAACATATCGTCTCTTTAAAACCTTTTCTAGAAAATACCAAAATAATGTTGATTTATACTTATTAATGAGCCATTTTGTGAAGCAAAATTGATCATACTCCCATGTAGTATCATTCCTTCATAATCACTTGCCACGAAACATCGAAGAATTGCTAAAAAATAGTCTATCTACCAGAGAAATAACATCGTCGAACCTTAATCCCTGAACGATGGAAACACTGAAAAGAGAACGTCATTAATTCGTTCGAATTTATATTCCGTCGGTGTTTTCATGAACGGACCAGCCTGAAAATCGTGCGCCGTTGTGTTTTCCGTCCGTGGGAGTTCGCCTAAGATGTCACCTCCCTCCCTCGTCCCCACGTTCGCTTCCCTTCGCCGGTTTTTCTTCCCGTGGGAAATCATTTTCATTTAAGATCGGCTACGACAACGCCTCGCGACCGAGTCGAAGGCGAACTCTCGCTCTCGAATAAATTATTTCCAAGCCTTTCCCTCTATCCTGTGTTGCTCTCCCTTCGGAGGGGCGTGTTTTGCGGACGGCTTCAACGCCTCAAGAAAAATACCCAGGGGAAAGCCTTTAACGGATGATGCTACGCTTTCAGCGCGCGCGATTCGCAGAGTCGTTGCTTCGGCGCTGAAGAAACCGGGCTTCCTGGTCTACTCTTTGACTAGCGTGCTTTTTACCCTCTCTCCAGCAGTGTAACGCGAACTGTATTGCTTTATAGACTGTGCAGGCAATTGTATGCAAACTGAAACTGTCGTTGGGGAGATTGGAGAAATTTTAGATCCATTTTCGAGGGAATTAGTGTTTTAGTGATTATTGGAGGAATTTAATTGAGAGGTTTTGGATATGGATACTTGCAGCTTCTACTGTAGCGTCGAAGCTTTGCATTGAACTTAGCGCAACCATGTAGTAATAGATTATTAGGTAATTAACAAGTAACGAGGTCTTCCTTTTGAGTGGACACCTAAGAGCCTTCATCAGAATCATCATTTTAATTTATTTGTTCGGTTAAGATGATTTTTTTACGTTTCTTTGCATTCTATTCAATGTACAAGTAACCTTTCATACAGAAAAATGAAAATTATAAATTCATTGTTACAAACTGCGACACATAAATGAACCTGGACTAACAAACAACAGAAGTTCCCATCGGGACTGGCATCTACTGGTCCCAATTAGTTTAAAATATCGTTGACTGCAACAAAGTATCCCCACGTATCGTCTCTTAAGCAAAAACGAGATTGACTAGCCCAGTTTGAAGTATAATGCGCCTCTGCCCTCTCATCCAGCCATAAAACGCTCGATCGTCGCGCGAATTTCCATGATGGCGAAGGCTGGCTCGCGAAGGATGGAGCGGCGAGCAGGTAAAAAGTTCCGTTTCCTAGCTCGCGGAAAGTGAACTTCCCTCTGCGACTAAAGCGTAATCATCCGGCCTCATTGAATATTCGACGACGACTGCAGCCGGCCACTGAATGTGGGTTAAACGCGCTCGTAAAAAATGGAAAGTAACCAGGGGCATTTGTCTAAAGCCGACTATCACGATCATTTATAATGAAATGCTCGCAGAACCGACACGCCGTTGGAAACATTGCTGGCGATCAATCATCCCCGGCGAGATCGTAACGAATGTAATTATCGCGACGGAAACGCTCGGCTGCGATTGAACCGACGCCCTGAAAAACAAATGCTACCTGGGTACTCCGAGACGAGGACTGCCGACGTTAATAAGACGCGAGTCTGGCCATAAATTCAGCGGGGACGGCGTTTCGATTATCTTCGGAGTGGTAGCGTGATCATTAATAAGAACAAACGCTTGACACGGTCAGAAACATGTAATGGTTCGTTCAACTACGTATACTACGTGTAGCAGAAACACTTTAGGTTTTTAAGTTTTACTGAGACTATGTTTAAGAGTAGCAAGACGTAGTAAAAAGAAATTACGTATCGTACTGTGTATGATCGAGTACCCCTAATATTTATTCTTTGTCTCGAAATACCTCCTTACCATGAATTAATTTAAGTAGAGTTACCAAGAAATTATAAGTTTACGTACACGAAGCACAGTTTCCCAAGACTAAAATTTGCCTACTTTTGAATTATAATTACCTCGCGAAATAAACAAGTTCGAAGCTCTTAGAGAAAGTTGAAGCTTCATTAGTATCATGGTGAATGTGTCCCTTGCCCCTGACTCCTTCTGTTTCCAACCCCACTTTCCCCACCGTCTGTCTCCTTTTTCTTACGAGCACTCGTAACCGAGGAAGTGGAAAAAGTTGGTCTAACGACTCGGCGAGTACGTATCTGGGCAACGGTTGTCGCGTAATTTCAGCGGGAAAGCTCGCGGAAACGCGACACTTAAAAGAATGTAAAACCGGTATGAACGCTTAAAAATTAAAAGGAGTCACGGAAAAAACCCGCGGCCGGCTGAGATTTCAATTATGGACGGGTTATCATTCCCCGGCTGGCGGGAGTGGTGGGAGGGGTGGTTCGAGGGAGAAAGTTTTCCCATTAAAGCAGCGCGCGACGATCGAAACGGATTACGCGAGCATTACCGTGGATTCTCGCGGGGTTATTTTACGTTCTACCGACGAGCGGAAACTTTATCCGCGACATGACCACTGCAGCATCAGGTTAGGCCACAAGCGGAGGACACAGTGCCTTTCAGACTAATGTTTGATGCCTTTTGCGTACTTGGCAACAAATAAGCTGGTTTTACGATTTATGTTGATTCGTGGTATCAATTTACACAGAGGAGGAAATATTCTCTGGTGTTTGTGTGCAATGCATTGCACGTGGATAATCGGAACTTCTTTTAATTGTAACAGTTGAAATGCTTGTAATATTGGGGAAATATTATATATGTAAAATGGCGATCTTTGTGTGATGAAATCCTGTAAATGTTACTTATTAGAATAAGTGAATAATCCTCTACCTATTTAAGTAATCGATCAGTTCGTACCTACGTTATCCTAATAAGAAAGTTTGCACTTCGTGAAAGATTTTTAAAATAAAAAGGGCCCTTCAAAGCTGAGTACAAATCCTGCACACGACGAGCTGGAGGTGGATGGTCCACTGTTTTATCCGCGTGTCTCGCGAGCGACGATAGGCTCCCAGAATTTAGGCTTTGCCCATATTTACCCGTCAGCCAGAGACGTCGCTAAAAGTGCACCGTTCCGGCGTAGAGATCGATCGATCGAACGGGAAACGCCAACATTGTCGTCATCGCGGTCCTCGTAATGGAGTGCTGTTGACGCGACGTTGACGACGACAGTGAAGGATCGAGGAGAAATTTTCCTCGGTTCAAGTCCGAACGACATTCCTGTCGATCAAGCAATTAGGCTCCGCAACTTCTCCCTGACCCCCCCCCCCCTCTCGGGCTCCCAGGAGGGAGGGCTTCCGCCTGGGAAAATGTTTTCTGTCTGGTCGGCAGAACTTTTATCGCTATTTACGTCAGACGGTTAATGAAATTGCAGAACTTTAGATATCTGGAAATATCGAGCTGTCGTGTGCGACGAAATTCTTACGGGACCATTCGAGATCTCGATATGGAGAAACGAGGACATTCTTGAATTTTTATTATTCGAGATATATGTAGGTATTAAAGAGGTTTCCTTGAAGTGTCCTAGGGACGTTTGTATTTTTAACGAATGAAGGATTTTAGGATGTCAAGTACTCGAATACCAAAATGCTTTAATCCACTAATGTACGTACCTAAGCTATTTTGTGTTAATCCCTTCAGACCTGAATTATCTTTTTCTCGAACTAACGTAATTTTATTTTTAGAATTAACTTGAGCTAAAATTAGTATGGAAAAAATAAAGAAAGAAATCCTAATAGCGCAGTTTTTGAGGAAAACTGGTCTTTCTTCGTGTGCATGAATAAGGACATTCGTCGTAAAGGATAGTGTCCAATACAAAATGTTGTCTCTTCAACTGTGGACGCCAGGTTTGAAAGGATTAAATTTAGCATTGAAACATTTCCAAAAATTGCTTGGAATGCGCTCCCTCGCGGTCGAATCATTCTTTCCCCGATGACAACGCCAATGACGACGGAACCAGCCTGCTTTGCATGCATCTCCCACATTTACATGCGCTCTAAACACAAGTGCCCATATTTGGCATATCTGCACGCATTCTGTATAAAACTACAGATTAGCATAATTGTACCTAAACCGTGAATTTGCATACAAAACAAGTATTTGCATGAACATCCGAGGTCCAGTCATACCCAGCGTTGTTGTTAAAACTCGTTAGACCGGGATCACCGTTTTGCGTGAAACGTCTGAAAAGCGAACTTCGCTTCCGTCGAACGAAGTTCCATCAAAGACGCGTTAAGCGCCCGAGGGGCCCCCCGTGCTTCGTTTCATCGACAAGTTTAAGCGCATTGATATCGGTTTCACGTCGAAAGAGCCCAATCGATAAATTACTCGTCCTCCTCCAACCCCCTCAGTCAGCGGTGGAAGAACGTCGGCGAACAGATAAGCGCGCGGCGGTTGTCGAAAAGATATTAATCAAAAGGTCTGCTTAGAAATTTCGTACCGCTGCGAGACGTGCTCCAAGTTTTTGAGACGGACTCGGCACAAAGCTTAGACGGACATTAATCAGTGGAATCTGACTGTAACGTCGAATGGTCGGAGGTGGAGCGAAGAAAAAGGCAAGGTGGGTGGAACTTCCCTCGTTTATCATCCGATAGTCGCCCATGGGAGGGCGCGCGGATCGAATTTTTCTCGAAAACCCCTTTTGGGACGCGGGACACTTGACCAGAATCGAGTGACCTTTCCCGTCACAATGCCAAAGTCACTAATGCCCCAGGGGCAAAAAAATAAAACAAAAAATAATACGTCACGCCAATTCTCGATCCTTCAATGTCCTTGTCATCCTCCCGTCAACTGCACGTTCACCGCAAGGACAATATTCGAGCGCGATTAGATCATCGCTGGCAGCGTCCTGGAAATAAAATCATTCGGACGTAATGAACAAATTATCGGACATCGATCGTTGATTTTTAAGATTGAAAATCATTTTATTTTCTAACAGCCGAAAATTCATGTCCCGTTATACGGTGAAGAATGTCGCGATGCGATGAAATTGGTGGATAAGTGAATTTCCAATCTCCCCAACTCTTGCGTGTGTGCGAAGCCTGTAAATTTTTGTTTCGTGGCTAGGATTCTACACAGTGAGATACTTGACTCGACTTCCATTCGAGACAAGGAAACACAATCGATTGCCAAGGAGCTACCCGCAGCAGTTCCGTTTCCTCCGGGAAGAAACGAATTCGCCAGGAAAAGACGGCACGGCGAAAGGATTAAAATTGGAATCGTAAATCCTCGGAGCCGGTTGTTCCCCGTTCCAGCCCCGCCAGGATCGAAGTGTAGCGTTTTCGGCATTCAAGCTCGGCATAATCGCTCCCTGAAGGGCATAAAGGAAGGCGACGAGAGGCAAAAGAGATTCACGGTGCCTCCTCCACGGTAGCTGCAATTATTCGGTTCATTTAATTCGCGGTATTCCGGGTGAGTAATGTTCGTACGCCGACGGAGGACACCCCCGAGAGGGTGTGTCCTTTGTAGGTAAATTCCTGGGGCACGAGCACTCGGGGAGTGAGTCCCTTGGCCACCTTGGCGAGCGGGGGTGAGCACTCGATACCGTTTGAAAGCACGTAGGTAAGCATTTATCCCAGAATATCCTATTTATCTTGGCGTTGGAACACGCGCCGTCCCTTATTCTGGCAATTCGGTCACGTCCTACCAGTCCAGCGTTTCGACGAAAACCTGCAATTTCGATTTCTTCCCAAAGATTTCCAGCCTCTCCTCCGGTAGACCGTGTCTCTTTCTCTTCGTCCCTCCCCTGGTCTCCTCACCTCCCTACCGTCGAATCCCACACGTTCTTCCGCATCGATGGGTCGCGTTTCTCGCCCAGACATCGCAGTCTGGTGGTTCTTCAAACTCCTGTATCTACAGCCTGTTATCGCTGGCCGTAGTGTTTTTTGATTCCATCATGGATATCTTACCGAGCTCGAGTTGAAGTATTTCGGGTTTGCAGGCAGGAAGCGTGTAGGGGAAGCGGAGAACGTCGTTACTGAGAGGGACAACTAACCATTTGCACTCCGAATTATATTTCAATTTCATTACCTTCAGCTCCCAACGCTTTTAAGCGTTTTACTTGAAATTTACTTGAACTAATACATAAGGCAATTTAAATAAAGAAGGGAAGAAACAAATTGACTTAACTACAAGTTTTATTCACGCTATTGTTTTATTTTGTAATTTTCAAGTGTATGATATATCTTGAAACATTTTTCAGAATTCCCCTTTTTAATCAATCTACAATAAATATTTTTTCCTATGAAAAAATAATGAAATCTACGTAAAAATTGCATTTTCCCACAGTTCGTTCTCAAATGGGTCAATCGTGTCAAGCACTTCTTCGCGCGTGTTCCAAAAGCTCGCTCGATCGCGAATTAATCCTTTATCGGATCAGAGCGAAAGATTTGACGCGGTCGGCGGCGAAACAACGCGCGTGACGTTTTTTCTATTGTCAATAACAGATTCGTTCGTTCTCTCGCGAGCAATTTCGGCCCGCGGCTCGCCAACGGATCTGCTCGCTCCATTCTTGCATGGCTGTGGCGTCGATGGAGCCAATTATCACGCTCAAACAGCCGTGCGAACACATTAAATTATTGCTACCTTTCCGCTTCGAATGCAAATTTATCTAGAAAACCGACACGTGAACATTTTGCTAGCCCCGGGCTCTGCTGAATATTCTGGGACATCGTGCACCGACGGAGACGCGAGAGACCCGCGTTTTGTTCGAAAACCGTTGCGATCCTTGCGTGAAATGCAATATTAAATTTAACACTCCGCATTTTTCCCACGATGATCGGCACCGAACCGTTGCGCCGGCCCCCGGTTCGTCCGAATTATGGAAACGATTGCGAATTATTCATGAAATATAATTTTTTTTTAAGCATTCGGTTCATTTTGTATGATTTATATTTTTTACAATTCAAAGCATGTACGTTTCAGTATCGTTGAGATTATTTCAAAATATGACAGAGGTTCATTTTACATTATCAACATATAAGGTTCTTTCACAAGATTAGAAAGTCCCTGAGTATATTTTGTTATATTAGTTCCTTTTAAAGAAATATGTTATCTTTATTATTTTCAATTACATAGAGTTATTTCTGTTCATATACAATAGAAAACATCCAAAATTAAACGGAATCAACGTGTTTAAAAAGAACGCATTGCACTGTACACTGCAAATTTTACTCTAAATATTTATGAATCGAAACCTATGCCAGGTTAATTTTCAGTAAACTGTGCCACGAATTAAAAAAGAACTAGAATCTCCAACCAACAAAGGCAGCAACGGAAAATTAAAAATCTCACATGCTCAACCACACGCGCTTCGAATACTGCGGTGGTTTCTCATACTCGGAAACTTTAGTCGACGAAACTTTACTTAATGACCACTTCTAATTCGGACTGGGGCATCGAGCGAATTACTAATTGTTGCCTTGGGTTCGCCGAAAGTTGTACTTAATGAGTTCTACAATAACACCGCGCGCGACGATATATCTCAGAGAAAGCAATTTCGCGAGTAAATTTACTTTACTGGTGCCCTTGCAGCAACTATGTTGCTCAATTATCGTAAATATCTTGCGAGCCTCGTATATTCGCCATTTGTTCAATTTACTCAGATTTCGTAAAAACGTCTGTCTCCATTTTCTCCGTTACATTTCGTAAATGGTTAAAGTTTTCGTAAAAATAACTCGCGGAGTTGTATCGTTCAAGATTTCGAATCATCAGTGCTCCGCTATCTATAGGACAAGAATAAACACGTTGACGAGCATAAGGGACGATAATGTTCGACTAAGCCAGTGTGGTTGTTTGACGGTGTTAATGCTTTTATAATATCGAGACGCTGCAGGCGTCGACGACCAGGACGCTCAGCGTCGGATGCATTCAGAGGATAGTAGCGCAAAATCGCGGGAAGAGATCACCCCCAAGCCAACGGAGAGGGGCCCGCTCCTTTAATCCGGAATACGACGACGACCGTCGCGACGCTCGATAGTTCCTTAGACCTGCATCAGCGCCCGTTATCGGTTTTCGATCTGAGCGACGAAGCGCGAGGAACGCAACGAGTGATAATGCTGCGGCTAATATCGTCAATGATCATTTAACCACGCTTCGTTCGCCCAGTGTCTTCCGCAGCTCGAAGAATGGCTGGCTGTGGTGGACAATGGAATTTGGATGGCAAACGTTATCTTATCATCAGAAATGGTTTTTGATTTTACTAGAAATAAACATTTCTATATAGTTTCTTACTTTATATTTTCGTTTTCTATATTGCTTTCCTCTGATACTCAACAAATTTAATTCGATATGCATATTTCTTCTTCTCTCGATGTCACACTTATTTATTCGACACATTTTAGGTTTTCTTTAAGAATGATTGGACCTTTATAAATTCTACTTACTTATGGTTTTGACGAAGTCTCTGAATTAAATTTTCTTATGGGGCTAATTGAACTAAAGGTTAAAAATTCTCAATTACATTTTTTAATTGATTTCAGAACACTAAATGAGTTACTAGATGAAGTACTACAATTTTTAAACTGGACATCATACTGAAACAGTATTATTAGAAAGATTTTTATTAGAAAGTTCGACATATTTGCATATTCTCACTCTAGTCAATTGTAGTCTCATAAAATATTCAAAAAGCATTTAGCACGAGATTCTACAAATTCGATGTGATCAATATCATTCCAGGAAAATTGAAAAAGATATAAACTTTTACGACATTGTTCTCTTGAATGGTCAACTACCTGCTTTGGACATCTAATGCAAGATAAACAAAATGAGTATCGATGAAATAAAAATAATAATCTCCCTGATCGATTTCGTCAAATTCTTGACAGCTACTGGACGTCGATCGTCCCGGCCAATCATCGTTTCACGGGAATTGGCATCGACACGAACACAGGGCGTGCACGAGCGAGAAAGTTTGCTCGCGTGCGGGGTGCATGACGACGTCATAAGTAAACCACTGCGCCGGGCTTGCGCGTTGTACACAGTAATTATGTGTTAACTACCCGTTAAGCAGCACTTCGTTCTAATGACGTCATGTACGTCCTGCTAACGACGGAACGGGTAATGCGCGCCGCTGTGTACAATGCTTGAAAAGCCGAACATTACAAATCTCGTGAATTTCCTCGGATTCTGCCGCGAGTTAACGTCCACCACGATCGATTGTTAACTTTGACATTTGTGGTGAAACGGTGGTCCCTTGGAGGTCAACTTCGAGGATTTTTTCACAAAGTAACTAAAATAATGAAAGTCTTTTTCGGGATGTTAAAATCTGTGAAGACACTTTACCAAATTGAAGATTTGAATATATATCGAAAATATGAAAAGTGTGTAAAATTTTTGAAAGGTGTATTATAATCGCCATCGTTGCACTTGCGTATGTGAGTTTAATGAAACAGTCTTGAATTTTTGTTTCCGAATACTCTGTTTCTTGTGCAAACTCTATTTGGGAACAGGAAAGGCTCCCAAATGGATCGTGATCGACGATAGCAATCGCAGGGCGGCAGGTCGGCGTCAATACGGAGAACTCGCATTTCCCAGCGACCCCTAACTACCAGGGTAGCGCAGCCTACCCTCTGCAGCGTCCAGGGCAGAGCCGTGCAGCGTTAATTGATCAAATTACAGGGCCGCGAGCAGGCATCGAAATTGCAGGGCTACCAGGCCGGTTTTCGGACCGTCCTGGACCGAAAGGGTAGCCAGCCGCTTTCCAACAAGGCCTTCCTGTCTCACCCTCGTACGACCCTGCTCGCGTTGCCGGAACAAGGGTGGAGGGCCACTTCAATCCGATCGGGATGATGTTCCGCGGGACCGATCGGTCAAGTGTTCATTGCCGGTTCATTCGCGCGAATTCCGCTTTTAATTAATGACTATCTCCCACCACCCCGCGCGGCCAGTCCCGTGAGCCGATGATTGATCGACAGTATCGCTGATTGTCCGCCGAATACCGAATTCATCTCCGTTTCCGGTTGCGCGATTCGCCCTCTGGTGGAATCTTCCACGGGGTTGTTAAAGGCTGCTGGGTGTGTAAGTCGATCTCGGAGGGGATGAGCGTTTAGGCAGCGGCGATGGACGGTTAAGGGTGCGAGGAAGGGTGTGAGGAAGGAAAGGGTTTGGGTTGGGAAGGTGGGAACTTGGTGATGATGACTCTCTCGAATCAGGTGGTTCAATTCGGTGGTGAAGTATGGTTTCTTCTGTTTTGGTCATTTAGAGTAACTTTGATGTATTTTTCGATAAATACAGAATTTAATCAAATAATTAAGTTACACTTTTACATAAGACTGTATTAAATATCTGCTTACTACCATCAACTTCCTAATGATCGATATATCGTCAATCCTCTCGAACAGCTTCATTATCAACAAAACAGTCCCCTTGACTACTGAACTCGATATTCGAGTATCCAGCATTACCGTATGCCGACATATCGATAGCAGATTTTGAACCATTGTCATTGCCCTCAGGGGCTGTAGCTGTGATTGATCTCAGCTGCAGTGCGGGTTTGGCGAACCCGACGTACCCGAGTTCCTACCAGGGTCGTTGAAATAAGAGAAAGTAGAATAATTAGACTATCGGTAGCATAAAACATTTCACATTTACTTCAACAACTATAAGAAATATTACAATACTAATGACTTCCTTTGTCAGATATTTTAGCAATAGAATTCTTATTCTTCATTTTCGAACCTCGATCGCAGTCTTCACGATGCAAATGCTGTCGAGCTGATACAAGGTTTCCACGTCGGCAAGTTCGGCGAAAATGAGAGGTCGGCCCGAGTTAAGCCCGTAATTTACAGAATAATTAGCGGTATCGAATTGGCTGACGTGCCTCGAGGCGTACACGATATAAATCCTTCATCGGCAGCGTCGAAAATTCATCACTGTATCACTGTAATGTGGATCGTTTCGCTCTCGGATGTAACTGGATTCCCGTGACGGAACTGTGAATATTGTAGAGATTAGTTTGCTTTCGTCCATTTATATTTTCATTCACTTCAACTTCACTTCACAAGAAGTTATGAAAGAAGTTTGTCAAAATTATATGATACGTTTGATGTTTCCAAATAAATTTTTTATTGTAGGTACACATGTAAAATGTATTTATGTAATTTTATGTAATTTAATAAAATTTCTTCAATAGACATAGAGGGTACGAGTATATACGGGACTGACTGCACTTTGAAAATCCCTAAGCTCTTGATAAACTATACAATCCCCAATTTCCACAGTCGCCATAGCGAGTCCAAACGATCGAGAAAAGAGGAGAGAAAACGACAAACGTCCGTCGAAGACAAATTAAACGAGCATGTCCGCGGCAGTCCAGGCCACGGTTGGGCAAGTGGATCTTCCCGTGCCCGGTCGAGTTCTCCAGGCCACCGTCATCTGAATTAAAAATACACGAGACCTCGCGACTTGCCAGTGACTTCCTTTCTCCCCAGGAGTGTCTTAATTACCGACCAGTCGCCGCTGGAAGAGAGAGAGAGGGATACAGAAAAATCGCGAGGTTGCGAGAAAGAAAGGGCGAGCTCACGAGGTGGGACGAAGCTTTGGAAAAGGTAGGGGCCAGATTCCGAGGGAAGACCTTTCCACGGTTGAAAAAGGCTGCTGGTACTCTGCGGGAAAGGCTGCTCCTGCTGATGGTACTAATTCAAGGCGGGGAGCGGAGGGCAGCGGGAGGTGTTAATTAACTACTCGTTTCGCTCCCGTCAGAGACATTCGAGCTCGACTCAACTTCGCCTCGCCGCAGTCGTCGCACGGAATCGTTGGAGCGGCCGGTAGATAGGAAACGGTGGTTTTTAGGAATAATGATTGAAGTCTGATAGGGAATTTATCGGTGGTATTCGAGGAATTCGGTACAGAAGTCCTTTCGGCCATCTAGGGAATTTATAGCTTCTTTCGATAGATGATGATGGGAGTACATAGCAGATTATACCTTTTGGAATTGAATTGTAGGAAAAATGACACTGTACGGAATATTACTGTACGCAAAAGTTCCCTTGTCATTGAATATTTGAGATATTTATTTCACAAGACGTCTTTGAAACAATTTTTAATATGTCCTGTGTCTTAATTGTATAATATATAGAACAATGGACCATGTAACAAAGTATTCCTGACATTTTTCTATCATGAAAGACCCGAAGTGCTCACTTACCGAGGCATACTTTTCCAAGATGTCCCTGAAGAAAGTTCCCACTAAATGGAGCGTTCCAATTTCTATACCTTCTCCACTTTCGAACCAACTCGAAGTACAGATTCGTCGAAGCATGGCGAGTTACTCGGTGGAATTTTTGACAACGCGTTCTTTCGATCCCAGATGAAATATTTTCGCATTCCTATTCAGCCCTCTGATAATTGGTGCGGGTCCAGGAGTGTCTGATACCGATTCCCGAGTTCTCACGGAGTAGAGTGCAACGGACACGTAATAAATTCCAGGTTTACCTATTCTGCTTGCGACAGGAATTATTCGGCGGGCTCGTAGGTGCACGATCGATTTAACCAGGGGATGAAATACGAGAGATGCACCAATTCGTTGCGGCGAATCGGTAGTTTCCTGTACTATTACCCCCTCGATTCCCTTGCGATTGTTTCGTCCAGCGCCTTTCCCTGTTTCGAATAAAAATTTCAAAACCCGCGGACGCGTCCTAATCGAATATGCATAAGCTGCGTACATCGCGATTGAAAGTATACTTCCCGTTTAGTTCGCGGATAAATTGTAAGTATCAATTCTCTTCACATTCGAGGGTGGTAGTTGGAAACATGTATAGAATTTTCACAGCGGCTACTATTTTTTAACAATTCCTTCTCGGTTACCTTACTCTGATCCCTGAGGTCATCAAATAAATCGTAACGCAAGTCTAAATTACAAAGCCTAAATCTAACGACTGTCAAATGCTCCATTTTATGCAAATTATAATTAAATCAAACAGTACACATTACAGTATTACACAGAATTTAAACTTAGATTACTGAATAAGTACAATACTACCTGATAGTAGATTAGAAACAGTATATGACTTAGGACGATGACCACGAGATTTTAGGAACTCAAATATAATTAGTAACGGTTGAATCAATGGCCCGCTGAGGAATACATCTATCGTAAACGGTAGACTCTTAATTGCAACCGCATCCCTTGTTAGCAAGACGTGAATTTTGCGGATTGCCACGGGGCGTCGAAGAAACGGACCGACCGATTCATAAAGTGTACACAGCGGGGACGCGTTACCCGCATATTCATCGCCCGAATAGCCCGATCGCGGTGCACGAATTCGGTTACATTCCCCCGCGCCAGCTGCATAACAAGATCTCGCAAAACATAGCGCAGCGTGTTCACGGATATAACTAGGGCGTACGCGTGGAATATGCGCCGAAGGAATTCATTCGAGTACACCGTTGGCACGTAATCGACGGTATTTGCGCCAGGACTTACAGTTACGTCTCCTTTCGCTAACGAACCGCTCCGCCGCACCGAAAATCCTCTCGAAGGATCTCAGATCCCCGTGGAAACCATCCCTGCCAGAGGAAATCCTTTTGTTTCACTTGCTGATTAGCGATGCGTCGCTCGCGTGATCTCGCCCCGATGGATAAACACCCGATGAGCACCCTGTGACACAGTTTGCGCGCGAACTTGCTGTTTTGCTACGAAGAAGTTACCGAATTTCGAAGGCTTCGTACATTACACGCGATCGAGGGATAGACAGAGGAAGGATTACATGAGCCGTTCGTTGCACAAATCGATTAACTCTTTAAAACAAAAAGTTGAGAAATGCGATGAAATAATGTTTGTCGTTTAATGGTGTTAAGCTGTATTATTCAGGAAGGTTATTATAAATATAAAAAGATATGAATATACCAAGTGCTTTGGCACTTAAATTAAAAATTTTTCAGAAAGTGGAATTAATCGGTTTGTGCAGTGAACGACTCATATATCGACAGATGTCGAGAAGGAAAATGAGTTGGTTGAAAAAGCATGGCGTTACAGTGGAAGAAATTGTATCTTCGTTACGCTGACCTACATCCCCCAAACGACTCTGTCCCCCAACCAAACAAAGCTCACCCCTAACTCGAACAGAATATGTACACCATCGAGTAATGTTTTCTCGGACCCAGTCCTGCCAAAGGCTCCTGAAACATCGTGACCCAATCCTAGCAATTCCTTTGAGGATAGATCATCCTTTCTCCTAACTTCGCGAGAGGGTCGTGAGACGACATTATCCATACATCCCCCAACACGATCAGTGACGATCGCCAGAACCGCGCGTCCACCTGGGGGATCCATCGTCGATCATTTCCACGGGTATAGATTTTTCCTTGGCGAAAGGAGAGCTCGGAGTAAGACGGATAACGCCGGCCCGATAACAGAAGGTACACAGGAAGGAGTGTCGTTAACGATCCAATACAAAGCCACTGGCAAAGTGGATGTTACCCCCTGCCACCCGTTTCAGCCAGCGTAGTGGCGCCCTTCGGTCCTTTCGTGGGCGGAGGGGGGGATTGAAGGCAGTGGTTGGGAAGAGAGGGCGGGAGACAAGGGTCCGCCACCCACAATTCCGCTTGCGGGCACTGTAATTTGCTGTATGCATGCATCCAGAGATGGATAGACACGGCTGGGCAGCCGAGCAGGTCCGGGAGATCTATGGATTTATGCAAATGCAGGCAGTTAGAGTCCCGAGCAGCCTCCGCCGTTGAATAATGCGTTGATAAGATAGGAGCCCCAGTGCTCATATGCCGCTACCTACCCTACTATCCGCCATTGATTTGTCACCCTTCCGTTCGCGATCTCTCCCCTTCCGATCCCCCCACGGACCTCGCTTTGAGAGAACTTCCCTCCACTTCGCGAAGTAATTCGATGTATCTTGATAACCCACATCGGGATTCTTTCTTCTTCTAAGAAGAATTCGTCTGTTATCGAGTTGGAAGAGTTCGAATTTATATTGCGATTTCGAGACCATTTGGTAGTTGTTTGACGTTTTGTGACGAGTACACTCGACGCGTAAAATTTTGTTACCATTCGTTATGTGAGAGTATGTTTCATATATTAATTTGAGTAGCAGAAGTATAAGTTGCATGAATTTTTGGGACGACTTAATATATAGCCGTCTTTACAATCCAATATTACTCTTTTTTTGACGATTATACTTGTCGTAGCTTGATTCTCACGGCACACATAAGTGCGCGCTTTGAAAAAAGGACGCCACGACTGTTTAAATGGAGTTACGTAATTTTTATTGGATAGAAGATAGGGTCGATAATATAAATTCAAATATAAAACGTAGCTTTTAGAATTAGATAAGCGTTTATTTCATTGTTTAAATGTAATTAAAAAATGCAATGTAATGCACCAGTTAAATGTACATGAAATTTTATATTAATGTTATGCCTCTTAACGTAATTTCGTATTCCCTGATTTTAAATATTATACTCGGAATATTGGACAGACGAAAGCTCAGTTCAACGCGTTCTCCATTGAGTCTGATCGCCGGTGATTGACTGTGATTGATGATAGGAAAGGGGTGCGATGTATCACGTGCACTCGCAAGCACTAGTAAATATAGTTTCGTACGATCGTATTGCCACTGCAACAGAGCTGCGCAATGTATTTCCAAATAGCAGAAACCTGAGATGAAGTGATTATTCGTGATACAATAAATAGAAATTATGTAATACTAATTACTAATACTTATAATACTTAATTATATAATATTGAATTCTGTAATTCAATAGTTGCATTTCTGGGTTATATTAGAACTAAAAGTTGGGACGCATTCGGATAAAAATTCATAATTTCTCAAAGATGAGTAAACATATGAACAACACTCCAGATTAGCATACTTTGAAGTTTATGAATGACCATTACATATTTTTAATCCGAAAATACCCGACTATCCCCTTAAGCTTATGCAAAAAAAATAGAGCTTCGCAATCGTTTGTTGCTATCGACGACCCAGACACAGAGTATCGCGCTTTTCCACACTCAAAAGGTTAGTATTCCACAAATATTTTTATTGACACGTTACCCTCCGGGGTGGTCGCTTCAATAGACGAAACAAATCCTTCCGCGATTATGATCGCGCTTCAAAGCGTATCGTTTCCTCTGTATTCTTTTTTTTATATTTTTATTTTTTTTTTTTTTTTTTTTTTTAGAAGCTGCACGAAACAAAAGGTTCCTATACCCGCCAAAGGATTAGACCAGCATTGAACACTGCATTTCCATTACAAATCGGATTTCGCCCCGGCGGGTGGCGGCGGGGGTTGCCAGACTGAGATAGGGTCGAAAAACAATAACAACGATAAACAGTCGAACAGCGCGCCATCCGCTTTTCTCTACTCTTTCCACCGAACAGCGGGCCGATCGGCATCGCGTCACGGACAGCAAACATTGCTCCGGGATTACGCTCTCGAGCCTCGCGAATCGCGTTACGCGTTTCTACTTCGTTGATCGAAGTTGCCACGGTACTGCGACCTTGAATTTTTGGACCGATGTGCCACCTGCGTTCGGGAATCCTGTGACTTTTCGAGCCACCAGGTGCTGTCCTCCGCGTATTTTGTTTGCTCGATTCGAAATTATACTTTTTCGAACGGCGATAATTTTAGCTGATCGATACCAAAGCGTCGCTACGTTCTTATTAGATACTCGACAAAAAAAAATTTCATATTTCACATTTTTAACTGACTTCGAAAAGGAGGAGGTTACTCAATTCGACATGTATATATATTTTTTTATGTAATGTAGAGTGCTGGGTCGATAATGCAGATTACTCGGTCGGTAATGCAGATTACTCTGTCGGTAATGCAGATTGCTCGGCCGATAATGCAGATTACTCTGTCGGTAATGTAGAATGCTCGGTCGATAATGCAGATTACACGGCCGATAATGCAGATTACTCGGTCGGTAATGCAGATTGCTCTGTCGGTAATGTAGAACACTCGGACGATAATGCAGATTACACTGTCGGTAATGTGCTGTCCTCCGCGTATTTTGTTTGCTCGATTCGAAGTTATACTTTTTAGAACGGCGATAATTTTAGCTGATCGATACCAAAGCGTCGCTACGTTGTTATTCGATACTCGACAAATTGAAATTTCATACTTCACATTTTTAACTGACTTCGAAAAGGAGGAGGTTACTCAATACGACATGTATATATATTTTTTTATGTAATGTAGAGTGCTCGGCCGATAATGCAGATTGCTCGGTCGATAATGCAGATTACACGGTCGGTAATG
>NC_071977.1:26839681-26886724 GCF_026283585.1 Hylaeus volcanicus
ACTCTGTCGGTAATGTAGACTGCTCGGCCGATAATGCAGATTACTCTATCGGTAATGTAGAGTGCTCGGCCGATAATGCAGATTACTCTGTCGGTAATGTAGAGCGCTCGGTCGATAATGCACATTACTCTGTCGGTAATGTAGAGTGTTCGGTCGATAATGCTTTTCACTGCATTTTCCCATACTTTTAAGCAATTGTATCTAGATCTAGTGCGTATTCATATAAATTGACTAGTAGTTATTTCATACTTTTCACTGCACCTTTTTGGAAGTCGGCTAAATTTTGTTCCAAAAAATTATTTTTCTATTTGCCATCTGACACTTGACACTTGATATTCGATACTAGGCATTTTATAAATGGATATGCCATATTTCGTATTTGATTCATATCGTTACATATCGTTTTATTTCGAAAGGTAGTCGTTTGTTTATGTGCTACTTTCAGAAATGGAATTCACACTTTACCTTAACTTTGAATTTTTTTCATTGTCAGCCCGAGTGTGTCGTAAACGACAGCCATTTTGAATGATATAAGCTGAAGAAAAAGGCTTGGATAAGTAAATTGAATAGATGGATCTTGTATATTCCTTCTGGCAATTTCGTTGTTCCAAAAAGGACTGAGATATCACAGAGTCTTCTAGCGAACTACGAAGCTAAACATTTATGAGCCGAATCCTTGGTTCGTTGAAACATCAAGATATTTTACATTAAACTCACAAGTTTCACATCTGTAAATACATAAAGTAATGGAATCCAATATTCACTGTAATCGATAAAAATCTGTCTTCGCATACTCCGTGGGTGATTTCTGCTACGTGAAACGAAAACTTCAAAGCTTGAAACCTCTCACGAAGTATAGTCAATGTTATCTTTTGGGAGTTTGCCCAAATTGCGATACCACGTCGCGATTCCCGTTTAACATTCAAAGTAAGAGGAAGACGTGAGACAAGAAATTGGATGTTTACTAGACTGTTTGGCTATCCCCGCTCGAATATTACTGCTTTAAAGTGAGCAGTTATCCGCGAAGTGTTTACCACGGAGATACCTACTGTGACAGCACATGATACGAGCGGAGCTGACGGCGATGCGACAGAAGACGTGACGTGTGCTAACATTGACCGTGCCCGCTCTTGAAATGGCCAGGTTTCCTCCGAAAATGGTGTTATCTGGATACACGTGAGAACATGTTTATATTCTGTCAGTTACAGGACCTCTGGCACTCGACGAGTAACCATAGTTAAATACAGAACGTATTTCACCAATCTTCGTATTTGACGAAGTCTCAAGCTACATAATTTGCTAAAAAACCGGAAATATCATTCTTCATTTTAATATTTACTAAATTAATACTCGAAATTCATTCACTTTTCGTATAATTAATTAGTACCATGTTTATTTTATTTCGAATCCATGCTCCTCAATTATTACACCTCCTAGAGTAATCTTAAGGACATATTTCTTTTTCTAGTTCAAAAAATAGATTTCTCTTGTCAATATTCTCGTTGCTCAAGATCTTTAAATTATATCTACCAAATTGTATCAAATAAACTTTTAATTTGTCAAAGTTATAATATCAGGCCGACAATTTTGGGGAATCTTCTAAATGTATAAACCGAATATCAAGTTTTAAAAGTTTATGTCAAACTTACATAACAGAAATTGTGAAAATTGCCTTGAAATTGATCAGAAAGAAAGAGTATCCCTTTAAACATCACCAAGTCGGTGTATCGCGTAATGAGCTCACATTGTACCAAACAATGAATAATTGTCGTTACTCTTTTGTCAGATATACAAAGACCTTATTATCTCGTTCAATCGTAAACAACGTTACAAAATCCCCTCCGCGGTCGACTGCGTTGTTCGATCAGAATCCCAATAACAATCTCCTGCGGCAGCTTCCGCAAGAAACGTCCAATGGGCTCGATCAGGATTACAATCGCGTTGGGAACAAATTGCGAATCGGGCGCGGCAATTGCTTCATTAAATTACGCCGTGGCAACGAGTCGGACGATTCATAAATAAAAACGATACTGATCGTTCGACAGAGCTCGCAATCAATTGCAACGAAACGGAATGGACAGCGCCGCGATATCGGATGCGTAAACCAGCCTTGTAACGATTTAATCGTAACTTTGCGTGTCCGGGATTTCGTTTTATTAGGCGAATCCGTGACGTGATACGATTTCGAAGTTCACTGTTTTGGTATTGGTTTTAGGAGCCAGGGTTGTTTCGATAGAAATTGGTGGTTGATTTGTAGTAATAATCTAGAAGGGAGGAATTATCAGGTCACGAGGTTCTGAGCACTCTTGTTTTATTGATCTCTAGGCATTGAGGGTTACAAAAGTTCAACTTGGAAATTCAAGTAGTTTGCGAAAATTTGTATTTTCTTTGCAAATCGATATATTGTTCTAAAAATTAGCAGATATATTCCTCGGACCTTCAGTATCGTTAGGAAAAATTCCCAAGTATCAAGCACGTTCTCGCTCTTTAATATAGAACATTCGTTTCTTGCCACCTATTTATCTTCAATTTCTCGATTCATAGCCACCATTTTGCCATTTTGTTCGATATTTTGTGGACCTACCATCCTGGTCAAAGCCCCTAAGCCTCGCGAATGAGTAGTGGCGGGTAGCTGAAGAGCAGCGGCGTCGTCTAGTGTTTCAACGTGGACGAGTAAAAGGGGTTAGGCTAAGTGGCAAATAAAGGGTAGTGACGAGGTTCGAGTGGTGTCTCGTTTTTCTTGGCGCCCCCTAGCTCGTCAACGTGGAGGGCCCTTTATATAAGTTTTCGGAAATGGAGGGCTCCCCTCCAAGAAGGCGATACCTCGCGCCTAACCGTCGAAACGTTTTTACGAGAAGTGGTTTGTGCGGGGGGTTGTCGACGAAATAAAAAGAGACCTCGAATTCGTGGCGGTTGCACGCCGGAAATTTGGACTCCCATTCGATTTCCGTCACGCTCACGGCAAACCTGGCTCGTTATCCACGCGTTTTTATCTAACGCTCGGCGAGCCTCGTTTGATTTATTGCTGGAACCAGAGGGTGCCGAGCTTTGGGGGGAGGGCGATGGATGGTGGTAATTTTCGGCTCGACGAGCTTCCTGGCGACTGGATCTTCCTTTTCAATCTTGCAACACTGAGTTTAGCTTCTTGTTTCCTGGTACGGTTGCGCTTCGTCTGCATACTGGGGCCAGATAAGGTGGCTTAACGGCCCGGCAATTAAGTAGCAATCTGGTCTTAATGTTTGTATAATAGTGGCTTCGTTGAATTTAATTAGGCTGCGCTGTAACCACTGTCGATGCTCTCTGGTTGGATTGAGCCACAAGTATATGTCTACAAGTCTGATACGATTTCCGAATAACAGAATATCAGAAATTAGGAGAAGTAGAAGTTTGGGATTGGAAGATTATGTTTACTCTTTGTAGAAAGTATTGATGAATTTTTGAGACAAGCTACTCTTCGAAAGTCTGGGATATTTTAGAGGTAGAAGGATACTACACATTTCAATTAAATCTCTTTACTAGCCTTCTTCGATTAGCCTTCTTCTTCTTCCATTAAACCTAGGATAATTTTTGGGATCATTCGGCCTCCTTGACGTTAATTACATAAAGTAGTATACTCGAAAACTAATGACTTTTGTAATAAATATTTAAACTCATAATAAATAGGAAATGCACGAGTATTGCAATCAAACTATCCTAATCATTCTTTCCTTATGCAAAATGATGGCGATTTCAAGATTTCTTCCTCCATTTGGTCGAAGTCACGATTCAGGGTTGGAGCTTTTACGAGCTTAGTCAGAGGGAGAAGGCAAGGCGGAGACTGAGAACGTTAAGACGACACCGTGGTCGCATCAACAGAAACGGATTATTCTTTCGCTGGCTCAACCGTAAAAGACGCTTGACAGGACGAAGTTAGCGTGATATGACGGTGCACATGGACGAGCACGTACCGTCGACGTTTATTCCGCTTTAAGCTTTCATCGCGTTGCTTGGAAGATGGCTTATGAACAGGAATATTCGCGTGATTTTGGAATTGGAACACATCCAAAATACTGAATTTATATTCAGCGTTTCGGAACGAACATCGAACGTGATGTATTGCATTTTGTGGTGATCGAATATTAATTTCCATTTGTATTTTGTATTCATTTTTACTGTTGAATATTAAATTGTATGTCGTTCGATTGAACAAACTAATGAATTTGAAATAATATACATTTTTTTACGAGTATCGTGGAAACATGGATTCTTCAGAAATTATAATGAAGAGTTTCAAAAATGTACAAATTTAATTATCTATGGGTAATTGATAAATTTATGACTACATAAATCAAAATGAACCTACACGTTAATTTAACTATTCATGATCGATTTGTTGAGGCGTGTATTTTTTTTTACAACCTTTTGTCGGTTTCTGATCAAATCATTTCATTTATGAATAAATGTTCACACTTCTATATCGAATTACACAGGCAATTATACAGGCAATTATAAGAGCATCCTACCAAAAGCAGTTGTTCGACTACTTTTTCAAATAAATTTCCCTCATCCCCGCTTATAAACTCTTTTTCCCGTTTCACATTTCCCCGTTGACACGAGCGAGAATAACCGCGTCGTGCGTTTCGCAGCCCGAAAGCCGAACCAGACTTAACGCCGAGGAATTATGAAACCCTGGACTCTTTCAGCGACGAAGAAGAATGCGTCGTGTTCTCTAAATATATCGCGTTAGAGATACCTCTCCCGTGGGACGAAACGAAACGGAATGTAACGCCGTTCGTTTTCGGTGAAGATAAATACGTTGGCGGGTTTAAATAAAACTGGCAGATTCGTTGAAAACGGAAACAGTACGGTAAGTCCTCGACTTACGTTGTTAATTCTTTCCAGCGTGTTCCGCGTCGAATCGCACAAATACGAAGCATTACGGAGAAGCTTTCGAAGCCTGATTAAAACGTCTGAACGAATACTACTACCACTTCCTGCCAGCGTTGATTTTTCATTCTACTTGTGTACATTTGGAATGCATTCGCGAGAAGAGTTATTGAAAGTTGAACGAAATTGTACGCACTCGTTTCTGAAAATAAAAATTAGAGAAGGAACTTTGATTGTACGAGTACCTACATAGGGAATAGAAAATATAAACGTGCAACTTTGGGGCAGTGGTAGTTTGAACAAAATTAATGACTTGGAAATATCTTTGCCCATTTCACTTTGAATTGATCGTTGTGGAAAGTCTCACATTTCTTTGTTTTACGTAAAAGTATTTAGATAATTTACTGCTTGGCAAAATTCGATTTTTTTTTAGGACCACAGAATATTCTTCTCAAGTAAAGGTTACCAACTCCTTATCAGTACAGAAATCCAAAGGAACCATTTCGAGTACATAACAGTCTCTAACCATGTTTCTCCACTATTCTTTCTATCTTGAAGATAACCCAATTCCCTCAGGACGGTTCATCAAAAAGCGAATCCAATCACGGCGCGAACTCTGCAAAAGAACCGTGTTCTTGTTTTCGCAGGCCGGTGTCGCTTCGAAAACGAGGATCGATGACGACGCAATTACTTATCAAAGCGAGACAGCGAGCATCAGGTTAATAACCAAGTGACGCGGAGAGGAAACGTTTCATCGGACGAGGTAAACACGGAAAACGGCAGGAAGTCAAAGCGGCGAAAAAAAGTTTATTACGTAAATGAAGGTAATGAGAGAAACAGGGCGAGGGCAGGAGGGGAGGAAAGTTTGAAACGAACGAAAGACTTGCGAGGCGTGTTCGCGTCGAAAGGAGCATCTCGCGCAAGATCCAGGGAGTAAAAGGTAACGCGAACTAAGTTGTAATTAACGACTGCTGCTCGATGACGAGCTTCTTTATTTAACTTTCTTAAATGTTTACCGAGAATATTTTAATTCTACGCTAGCATAATTAGGCGTTTTACGCTCGCCCCTTCTTCGGGTGGGTGGGAAAGAATGATCCCGGAAGCGGCTGAGCGTAACTTCGCGAAAGTTCATTTAGCTGACGTCTAATGGCCACGTCGTGCAACTACGAGGACGTAATTTATTAACAGCAGCTTGTTGCGAGTCCATTATGAACTCTCGTAATAAACGCTACGGACTTGAATACCTTTTGACTTTCAGTTAGCTGGAAAAGAAATCGAACAATGTGTTTTCCTTTCGGCTCGAGACCGCGATTCATCTTTTCTTCCAGGCCGGCCGAGAAATTAACAGACCCGGCAGAGAACGCTTTGATGGCTCCGAGAACAGTTTGCCAGTAATTTTTGTGAATGTTCCATTCTAGAACTCATCGCATAGTGTGTTTCCGAGCGCTTCGTTCAAGACTATTGGCCAATGGTGGTTATAAAATTTGATTAAATTTCACGCACCAATTTTTCTTTCTATTATAAATGTGAGTTTACGTAAATTCTTGTATCATCCATTCAATCAATTTTTATTTTGTGTCGAGCCTCTTGTTTCATGCTTTGATGTGAACAATCTATAATCTATTATATTTAGTTCTAATTAAAAATATTTATTCATGGGACACGTTATCACACTTTACATAAATCAAAAGTAAAAAAGTCAAGAAAATCCTTCTTGTCCCATGCGATGTGAAGGCCTAACTATAATTCATCATCTTTTCATACAGTATACCAAATAACCTTTGCCAACACTATTGGCGTAATAACTAAGTCTCGAAGACCGTAGGTTTCGAAGACCACCTTGTCTGGCATCATCCATCTGCATCCCGAACGTTTCCCAAGGGGTTCGTTCCGTCACTTCCGTGGATCAGAACCCGTCCCAAAGTCCGAAGTTCCTCGACAGGCGTCAGTGGAGCAAACCTAAATGCGAGAACGCCGCTGCAGGCGAAGACGTTCCCGAGGAAGGATGGCGGCCGATCGAGAAATGCAGGTCCGATGATTCGGTGCGATTGGCCCTCGTAAAGCCAGGACTCAGAGCTCCGATCCAATTAACGGCAGTGGTTTGTTGCCTGGCGTACAGTTGATTGAACTGGCCGAGGACATCCGACCACCCCTCCTCCTCCCTTCCTTAGGTCCTCTCTTTACGATATATACTTTTAGTGTACAGGCAGCGAACGCCAGGCAACGTACTTATCCGGCAGACGTCGTAAAGCACTCGAAAAGCAGTGGAGAGCATGCCAGGATGAGGTTCCTCGCAGTTTCCCGCCTCATTCCTCTCGCTTCTTTTTTCACGTTTCTTCGTCCAGCCCATTCTCTTCCCCCCGTTGTCGGGGTTAAACCCCATCTAGCCCAACGAGAACGTTAATTCTGTCTCGACGATAGGATAGCTTCGATTCGACGACGTCGCTGATTGCGTCTTTTCCACGAGACAACCTCTGTACCGCTCGCGAATTCGTTTTTCTTTTTTTTTTTTGTAATTCCTCCTCGTTTCTATTTTTGATCCCACCGAATTCGAGGGGTTCGTTTAATGGCTTCGTTGTTTCTTGATTTTTTTCCTTTTTCTCCGGGAGGGGGTCGTGGTTCTTAGCCTTAATTGAATTCTTAACGACGGAGCTTTCGTGATATCGCGGAGAATCGTTTCCAGAGAACCGTCCAGAAAAGTTTCGTTTCGCCCGTTCCAGCGTTATTGTCGTTAAGGTCCGATACGCGCCGGTTCGTTCGGTTTCCTCGGCGTTGTTTTCTAGTTGGACGGATTCGGTGTCACTGGACACGGATAAGTTTATGCTTGCCGAGGATTTCATCTTCGTTCTCGTCGATGCGGCGAAAAAATTCCGCCGTGGCTCTGAAAGGGGGACGCACGAAGTTCCGCGGCGCCGCCACCGCTCGTCGAAAAAGTTTTCTCCTGGATCCATCTCTAGTTCAACCTTCTGCGTGGATCTACTGTCTGCGATGGTAAGATATAGCTGGAGACGATTTAAGTGACCTTTGAGGGTACAATATCGCGATATTACAAATGAAAATACAATTTATTAGAGAAACGTAGTAATAAATGATACTTCTAACCAGACTTCAACTTTGTTTCGGGACCACGCATTCACGTTTCGATCGACGCCCAACGGGTACTCACGCAGACAAGACTAAAGAATGGCGGATGCCGTAGACGCGACAACGATATTGAAAATATCTGGCTGAATTGGAAATCCATATCCAATCGGGACGAGCGGGAGACAGGGGATGTTCCGTTGGCGTTCTGGTAGGTATCACCGTGTGTTCTCGCGAGCGACGCTCGATCACGCGAGTGGCCCGATGGGCCGATCCTGGACCGAGGACAGAGGCTATTGGAAATGGATTCCGTCTCTCTTTACCTTCGCTTTACGCCTAATAACCGACTTCTCCATAATGCATAAGGGAAAAATGCTGAAGTTTCCTCCCATTGTCGGCCTGGGGGCAGCGAATACAGGGTGGCACAGCAGCCGTGACACAACTGCCGAGAAGGGGTTCTTCGCGCAGAGACAGATGGAAAATACGGAATTTTCAAAGTTGTGTTTCTCGATCATGGTGGGTGGTCTTTTCTTGACCATGTCTTCAAATGAAACAGCTGGTAGGTCTTGGATATGTGTGGATAAAATTTCTGTGTGGTAACATGTCTGTAAAGCTGCATGGACTTGCTCGTTTATTCTACATGGGAGACAATTAAAAAAAAAATGTATAAGTTCAAAGCAGTACTAGATCACATTTCAAGACAATACTAATACACAGTCTACTTTATCAAGCATCAGTAATAAAAATAACACTTTATAACAAGCTAGATATCACAATGAAACACCAGTTCCATCATTCAAACATCAACAAGAATATTCACCTTTCAGCAAATCATATCTTGAACATCTTTCTACATACTTCACTGTATTAATTATAGCACTAGTCTAGTCATGATCTTCACGATTCTCCTTTAAAACACTGGAAGCATTTCTAAGGCTCCATAGTCCATTCAATTGGCATGTACTTCTGTCTAAAAATTGACCGTAAATTTTGCGAATCACCAAGTCGTTCCACGATTGCTGGACCACCCTGTACGTCGATGGCGAACGCTCACGTTCGCGACGTCCCGCGGTTTCCAGCGGACTGCATGAACGCTCTTCCACCGGATTACGCTCTTTCGCGGCAATTTACATGGAAACGTTCGCGCCGATTCGCGGAGGAGTTAAGCACGACACGGCTCTCGAACGGAGATTCTGGGTTTCCCCAGTCGCGGAACGGGCGACGTGTCCGTGTTCGTGTTCGTGTCTCCCATTGCTGCGTTCGTGTCCGTCGGCGCGAGGCACTGAATTTTCACGATTCGACCGTGGGTGTAGGATGCGTCGGGAATGAAATTTCACGATTCAACTGGCACTCGTCGGTCCGCCTCGAAGGAGGAATAGAACGACGCTGGAATGGTCGGACTCTTTCGTTAGTATCGTTTCGGTGAATCCAGGAGGGGGGGAAAGGGAAACGCCAAGCTTCGCAGAGCTTCCCTTCCCGCGTAAACGTTATTCCATGGATGGAAATCCCGCACGATTGCCGGCGGGATTTTCTTTACAAGACTCGGAATACTATCGCCGAACGAAGACTGGATACTGCGCGGGATTACCGTCGTAATTTACGTCGATGTTATTATTTCTCAAGCGGAATGCGTTTGACGAAGAGCTGTGCACGGCAGAGAGGAGGGGAGGGGGCGAGACACAGATTGGGCGAAATCTTCTTAACTCAAGTTCCTCCAGAGATCCCGACGTAATCCTTATTTTCTTAAATGAACACTGCGTTTCGTGATCCGTATCTTACGGTACTTTGTTAGGAGAACAGCTCTGTGAATAATAACATTTTTGGGAAAAGGTTGAATAGTCGATATTCATTGGTATTTGGGAGAATCCTCGATGGGGGTGGACATTTAAGAATATATTGTGAACCCATTACATTCTTTTTCTACTGAAGAATATCAATGAAACTATCTGGTCGAAGTGGTCGTGGACAGAAAATAATCATACTTTAGTTAACATCATTGTATGGTATTTATAATTTGGCATTATCTTCTATAATTTAATAGTGTTAGTACTATTACTATTATAGTGTTATTTGACGTGTCTGCGAGAGAATCCAGCGAGTCCATCTTCCCTGGAATCTCCAGATGCTCGCGTGAAGTTCCTACTAGCAGGCTAACGAATAATTAAAATACCTCGATTAGTAGAACAGTCCAAAGAACGTGCCTCGCGCGAATGTAAATTTAATATTTATCTCCGATAGTCGTTCGTTACGCAAGCAAGTCGAGTGTAGCGAGAAGTCATACGTACCTCGAAAACGGCGCTTTAAATGTCTTTAAATTAAACATAGGATGTTCTAATTTGCGAGGCTTTCTTCGCCTACCGGTATCAAGCGCGAATTTTATTCCTCTTCAGGTTCCGTTCCCAGGCGCCTCTGTCTCATTGTTAACTATTCCTATTCGTTTGCTCTTAAAACGGCAGCCTTTCAGGGCGTAATGAAGACCCCTTTTTCCCGCCCTCTTCTTGGCTCTCTTCGCGCTTCGTCGAGGCGCGCCATCGCGCTCGCGCTCGAAACGTTTCTTATTTCATCTTCGCTCTTTATCGGTGCCTTTATCGTTCCTCTCCCTCCAGCGCGGACCAACTCGCTAGTTCTGTTCGCGTACTTTTCATTTTCTCTCCTTCCGAGATCGCTCAACCCCTGTCGTACCCATCGTCAACCCCTTGGCCAACCTCTGCGTTCGGTTTCTCTTTTTCTGTCTCGTTGTCTTCATCGATCTACGTCCATGGCATCGTTAACCGTGCACCGTTGCCGAGGTAGCCGTGATGTATGTAATTGCATCGAACAACAATTAGATAAGCGCTTTATGGCTTATGATAATACGCTTAGCCCACGAGAATCAGGCGACGATTACGGCCTAACGCGTTCCCCGTTGGAGTTATATCGCTGCGCGTTCGCCAAACGGATGCGCAGCGTTAGCATCTTCCGATCACAAGAACGAATTTTATTTTATTGTGCTAGGAAGATATTATTTTTGAGGTCTATAAATATTCCGAAATGAATTAATTGGAAGAAGAGATGGGAATGTTGGTGTCCATTTTATTTTTTGGACCGAAAGAGTTATGATCCAGGGTGAAAAGAAAGTATATATTTATTTTTTGTAATTCCGAGTTGCTATAATTAGTGAAAGGATACTTCTCTTTCTTGGATTAAATAATTAATAGTGTAGGTATGTGTATGAAGTAGTCGAACGAGCAGCAGGTAGCGGACGTTGTTTGGACGACGTTGCATTATATAACGGTGACAAACGGTGAAGGAAGTTCTCCCGCGCAGTCGTAACTCGAAATTCGCGAAGTTGCCAACAACTAGTTGTCGTGAAATTAATCGTTTGTTCGCGGTGGCTGTGCGTTATGAAAGTAGCGACGTCGAACGTTCCCTGGAAATTTACGTTCTTAAGAATCGCCGGGGTTGGCGGTGTAACGAGTCGCGTAACGTTGTCAACAAAGTTCCAACGTCCCCGTTTGTTCGATAATCGTTCCGCTCGACGCTCCATAAACATCGCACAATACGTGTTCGCGGAGCAATAAGTGTAGCTCGACGAGTCAACGTTCTGTAACCCAAATTATATTTCTGAAGCAAATTCTACGATAAAGTTGACCATTGCCAAACAGCAATGGTAGAACGTACATTCAAAGACTGTATATTTTATTATACACTAATTTTCTTGTTAGGTTCAGGATAAGTTGCAAAATAGTTGGGGCAAACAGATTGTTTGTGAGCCTACTATTGTTCGAGGACTACAATTAATACATATTCATAATGAGATAAAATTACATTTTAAGAAACATTATTTATTAAAAGATACCGCGTTTAATGAGATACACTGTTTACGATTGAACGCGTGTCAATAGTATTTTAATTTAGATTTATTTAAAACAATTCCACGTGGTTGCATAATCTCAGATTGTCAATTCACGTAAACTGCGTCTTCGTTATCCTTATGTACCAGGTTCTCTGTTTACACAATCATTATTATTTTTCCTTAAATTAAACTGACCAGTTCTGCCTTGGATTATGTTTGTGAATTTTTATTAATCCTATCGATCATTCTTTAGCTGTGTAATTGACACGTAGTTTGAACGATACAAGACTTGTTTATTTATTCAACGACGAGATCCTTGAATAAATAAATATTGAAATATATTACGAATGACATGTACCGCTTGCGAGGTAAAGCGAAAATTAGCACGTGTCAGAAGCACTGCGATACTGGTTGAAATGTAAATCTCCTAGCGGATGGATGTTTTTGCATCATAAACAGATTGCATTCGACTAACACGCAGCGTGATTATGATGTAACAATTTTCGCTTTCGTGCGAATACTGAAATTGACGAAGATGAGCTCAGCAGTCTACATTATTAACCACAACGCGGATTGACGCGTGTGGTAATTGTTCTATTCGTAGCAATAGTAACTAATGAGTGTCGTTTGTGAATAATTAACGTTGCGAGTACCCTCTTTTCCTCTGCGATTACCGTCAACATTTGCCAGTGTCAAAGGTTCGATCCCGAAGTTCTTTGTAAAACTTCTTCGCGGAATAAAGTGAAGGGGGGATAAAACAGTCTCAGCTTTCTGAAGTTTTGAAACTTTTAAGAAATTATAAATTCTTGAAAAGCTGCTGCATCTGAAGTTCTTCTTTCTCAACCTGAAACATGGCAAGCATCGTGAGTGCTAACGTTGGTTCCTTTTATATATATATTTTTAAACATCAATTTAAATTTGCACATGCATCGGCGATCTATATTATTAAAATGATATTTTGAAGATTTAATAGTTATAAATTCTCATAGACATTAATCGATTCGTTTAACGTTGACGTTTTACTGAATTAACAGTCGCTATTTCGTATCGTTTAATGGTTAGTTTGGTGAATTAAGACCCTAAATAATTTTCTTGGTACCTAGGTATCTAGCGAGTCACCGATTGGTGGAATACGTGGAACAACGTTTTGCGTGACACGTGACTACTTTCGCGTGCCAGAATTGACCATTCAGCCACGTAATTAGAGAAAGTGCGCGGTTTGAGCGCCATGGAATTACGTAACTAATTTATTCTGATGCTTGAACGTTAGGACTTCGAAGCTATAATTTATTTGCCATTTTATGTGCACTAAAATCGTTGAAAAATTTTGTTCATTCACTCCATTTTTATTTCATTCCATTTTCCTTCATTCATTAGTTGAATAAAGCATATTATTTACATCCACACACTATACACTAACATTATGAATACAGTCGAGCACAGAATATTATTTTCCTGCAACATATTAAGAAATACTGTAACATTTAAGAAGACAATAAAAAATTCAGGTTTCGTTTAATTTTAATTCGTTTAACACGATTTGGAAGGAGTCGCTTTAATGGAAAGTTGCATCAGGGCCTTGGTGTCTCCAGCAACGGCTCTTGCTCACAATTTTTCGATTCCTCTTGTCGCAATGCTGGTGTGTGCTTTGAATTGCAGTTATAAAGGCCCCCTTTGCACGGATTCGGCGGTTCATGTTGCAACCAGGTGTTGCAACCTGACGACGCTGTTGCGAGACGCTGTTTCGTCGGCGACAAGCGCGGGTGGTTTCGTCAAGAAAATATTGCGCAGCCCTCGAGTGCGCAATCTCGGCACCTGGAACTACGAATTACGCGGAAATGACTTATCACTTGACCCCTGAGATTTGCGTTGGACAAAGACGATTGAGCAGCAGGAGATTGAGAAAGAGACCAAAGAATCACCTGTATGAATAAATTACATATTCCAAACTAATGCTTTATTTTACTAGCTAGTCCATCTACTTTGTTTGCGATATAAATTTCCAGTGTGTATTTTCTATTTTTATTGCTTACCCCTATAGTATAATTGTAGTATGAACTTCCTCCGAAAGTATTGCAAAATCAGTCAGACGTAAATGAAGCAACTAACACCATAAAAAGGAAGGTTTTGCATACAGACGTATAAAACAATAATTTGAATTTCAGAACACACGAATTAACTATATTACTTGGTGCAGGTCGAATAAAAAGCGCAAGAATGCATATTAATAAAGTTTCATAAAGTTTATAGCTGAATTCAAATGTTCCAACATCTTTCCCTCGAAGCATCGCCGGCTCCGAGTCTCTCTTCCTCTCCGAAACATTTTCCTTTTCAGGTTTCCGCGCGATTTTTCCTTGTCTCGCGCAGCAGGGAACAGGAACGGGCAGCAATCTTGATTCGTTTGCAAATTTTATTGAGACACATTATTTCTGCTTCCGTCCTGGCTCCTTCCCATCCACTTATTCCTTTCTTTCTGCAAAGTTCCTCATACATGCAAAGCGGAGTACGATGCCGAGGTTATGCAAATGGAATGTTCGGTGCTGGGGAAGCGGGATTAGAATCGAGTCGATTTGAAATAGTTTGTTAAAAGATAATTGAAATGAATGCAAATCGGCGGGAATATCTCGAAACCCCAACGATGAGACCAGTTAAAACTATTATTTCCTCTCATTCCTCGCTATACCTAATTAAACCGTTCATTACGAACGCGGTAAAATTACCATTTTGAAAACTAGACTTTCTGTAAGCTTAAAAAGTGTGTCAGTTCTGTCTGTAAAAAGGTTTCTTGGTTAATGAATCCGTATTCAATTATTAAAGAGAATAAGAGTGACATTCACCATGAAAATGGTATAAATCAGCAACATTATGTTCGTAGGTCTGTAAAACCAAGAAAATATAAGAACATAAAACATATCTACACACCACGATTATTTTAAAAACCAAGTACGATTACCAAACACCGTTTTCATAATAAACAACTCAATTATAGTCTAACGAGCTCTCAATCGGAATTACCTCGCGATCCGCGCTTTTCGCTAAACTAACCGGTGCAATTACTCAGGTGAGGCCAGCTTTCGTCAAAAACGTTCATATAACACTGACGTCTGTCGAAAATTTCAACGGAGTTTCAACCCACGCATTGCAAGTTACACGAGTTTCCGTCGGCGAATATGTAAATTCCCCGAAATTTCGTATCCACGTTCAATTTGCAAACAGTAACGCTCGCGGGAAAGTCCGCAAAATAATTTACGAAATGTACGCGGGTGATAAATTGCTATATCTCCGCGCCCTACGTTAATTCCGACCCTGCTGAGTTTACTTTTCGGCAATTTTCTCTTGGGCACCATTTCGCTATCTTGGAAAACATTAAACACATTTCCTCTGATGCACACAAAACAGATATCCTTTATTATTCGTTATACATATCATTATTATAAACTTGTAGAAAAGGACTTGAAGTAGTATTAAAAATGTTTTGATAATTTCTGTAGTCAATTTGAAAGTTTATGTAAATGTATTATAAAGATGTTGACCATGTACATGATTCTGAAGTTATACAGGGTGGGGCAATAACTATTAGCCCCTCAGATATCTTCGAAACTATAAATTTCATAGAAATATTTGCTGAAATAAAATTGCACAGTACGAAGGGGTTGCACAGTAGAAAGGGGGCATTTGATGTTCTTTGATGCGTGTATTAATAGTCTTCCCAGTTTTACCTACATATTCTACATTCTTCTACAATTTATACAATCAAACAAATCAGAGGGATTGTATGCAATGCCTAGAAGAATATTCAGTATTTTCCTTCCGCACATGATAATTGCGTTTAAAAAATAAATAAATAAGTGTTCCCAACAGAAATTCTGCCTGGGAGTCGTGCAATCCCAACGAGCTTCGAGGCTGGTTTTTCCTCGAAGCAGCTCTTTCCCTCGGAAGGAACCACGACAAAATCCACGCGACAAGAACGTACCGCGGCCCCGATGGAAATGCGTTTCTTCGACGGGACCACGTCACTTCCAGTTCGTTCCTTTTCCCAGCCGAGCGCCAGCGTCGTCGACGACGTGAAAATCATCGCTATTTCCTCGTCCCCGATTTTAAGCAGTCCTATCGCGTTATCGTTATCGTCCTCAACTCGGAACGATTCCCGACATCCTGGTTCATCCCCCTCGCTTCGTCCTTGCGCCCTCTGGCGTCCCTATGCTGGTTTTTCCCGCGAGTCGGAGGTAGGGCAAGAATAAACAGTGCCAGGTATCGATCGAGAAGTGCTCCTTCGACTTGGTGTTGTCACAAGGTTGTATCGTCGGGGGAAGAGGAAGGGCCACGGTGCAGGGGCGAATCTAGCGTGTGCCTAATGAAACTTCAACCTCGAACTACTTGTTCGGTAGTTTTTCTTTTTAATTTAGTTGACATTCAGAGAGATCGTAGAAAAAATCCTTCTGTTCTCGAAAAATTAAAAGCAAAATTTAATAGTAGTAAATTAATAGCATGTTTGTCCGTTGCACGCACACGAATGCATATTTTATGTAAATAGATATATCAAAAGATATGCTATATACTAGCACAAGTATCTATTAAAGACATACGTGTATCACAGATAATTTCATATTCTCACAGGTCATTCTCTTAAAAACTACCTCTCCCTCCTCTCTTTAAGTACCATATCTACAGTTTTCAATCCTTCTTTTTAAAATTTGAGAGTCCAAATTTCATCTCGAAACCTGAGTGACCAAACTCTACAACACTTACTTTTCTATATAAGATAAAACTGAATAAAAACATTTCAAACCTGAAAAAAGGACCCTCGAAGTGTTTAGCTTCAGGGCTACGGTAGACGTGGGTTCGCCACTGCATCGTCGTGTCGAAGAGAGAAAGACAACGGGGAGAAAGTGGAAACGCGGCTTGGCGTGAAAAAGAAAGGAACGTCGTCGCGACGGGCATGTCCTTCATCCTGCCCTTTTCCCGATGTCACGATCGCGTCGCGGGAACTTTCCTTCGCTCGTTCCAATCCCTTTTAGCTTCAGCGTCGAACGAACCGCGTACAAGTCCCTCGTCGTTGCCACGGTGTATAAGTTTTGAGGATAACGTCGGTTCATGTTGGATTAAGTTTCCCCTCTAGGACGCATCGACGCGGCCACTTTCAGCCGCCGTTTCCCTGACCGCGGATGTAATTTTCGTGAGCGCTTCCGTGAAACGAGGTGGAATCGCAGGCAGTCGAATGTTGGGACGGTTGTCCGTGTTGAATTATGCGAACAATGGGGCGGCTGTGTTGTAGGACCGAGGATGAGGTGTTTCGTGTGGGAAAATGGGGGACAAAATGTTCTTCTGCAGGGGAGGATTGAAGTAGATTCATTTGTGCGTGAAACTGTGGGAGGTACAACGGAAAAGCATTGTTAATAATGTTGGTATTGAGGAGTGAGGGTCGAAAGGGGGTTGAGGGTAATTATTATTATTGTGGAAGATTGCTTAGATTCTTTTACCTACATGCTAGAATGTTCTCATTTGTTTTCCAAGTATATACAATCCAATCACAGCTGTAAGGTTAACTCTGCTCAACCAATACATTATACAGTGGATACACAGCCTTCTACCACTTTTTTAAAATTCCACAATGGACTATTATCAAATTCCATTTGTGGTTAATTGGTTTAAACATTTACTCAATATTTAAGCAGGGAGAGAGAAGAATGGATCATTCCCAGTTACACAATTCCCAGCGATAACTATCGCGCGTCATCAGCAGCGAACCCAAAAAGGAAAACGCTGTGAAAAAGTTTGGGACGAAACCAGCCATTCCGTTCTATCAGCACAGTTGGCGAGCGTGGCCGTTGAAATAGTTGGCAAGCGTCGCGACTCGCGGTGGCAACGGGAGGAAAACGAGAAAATGTAACAATGCGTTTCAAGATGGAGGAGGTCACTTTTACTGGACGGAGGAATCGGCCACATATCGGAACTATTTCGTTCCCGGAACAGATTTATTCGGGCGAGCCTGACACCGGTCTTAATCAGGTCGAGATCGAGCCAATGTTTGTTCCAGTTTACTGTTATCCTCTTTGGCGTAATTAGATCTCGTTCTCGTTTTCTAAGTCGTAAAAGGAATCCACGATTTTACCGCAACCGCGTTACCCGCTTCGATGAGGGTTTCTCCGTCTCTATTCGCGTCCCGAAACCGGATGTCGAGTCTCGTTGGCCTTAAAAGCAACGGCGATTCCATTGTAATCGTGTTTTGAGTAGTTAAGACCACCAGTGGTGAGATGAACATTAATTTGATGTAGGTTTACTATCTGTTTAAAACTCTATTACATGAAATTCATTTTATCTTTCCCTAGAGAACTTATTTCTTTCATATTTATACTTCCACGAGTCAGATGGTAGAGGAGAACTTTGTTGCAGAAGCTTCCCGGAAAATTGAACAAAAATGAAAATTTACGTTACACTGAATATTTAAATTATATTTCAACCTCAACAATAACGGTTAACGATCAGTTGAATACATGAAAATGTGAAACACAGTATTAATTTAAGAACTACAGAACAATGTGAACAGCATAGTTTGGATAAAAATTCTCCACGCGTACGATTGGAAGAATGGCGCATTAAATCTTATTTCCGAGTAATTTCCAGTCGGCTAATAAATTTCACTTCTTTCCTGTCTGCCATCTTTAGCGCCCGCGATAGCGTCGAAGCCATCGTTCTTGCAATGGCTGCAAGTAAAACTGTCATTAATCTGCCCTCTCCCAACCCCCCTACCCCCTTCCGTCTCGCATTTGTCCTCCATCCACGTTCCGCGGGGTGCACCGACAGACATTAATTATCGGAAAAAGGTCGCGCAAAAAGGCGAAGTCCTCGACCATATCGCGGTACGCACCCGGAAACTCCGATTCGGCTCTGCAAAAAGGCGCGAAGACGATTATTTTTCCACGAACTCGCACAAAAAATCGTTCGCTTGCGACATTACGTTCCATTTTCTTCTGGATCGTTCTCGATACGCGATGGGGTAACGCTAAACGCACGATAATCGATGGTGCCTCGCGTATTGATCGGATTTCGACACGTCCAATTATCGATACGCGAGGCACTGGTAGAGAATTCTTTCTCAAAAATGGCTCAACTCAAACGAGCAGCCCCAAGGGGAAGGTGAGTGTAAGTAAACGTAGCTCAAGTTTAAAATGCATTTGCATAAGCACCCTATTGCCACGATATCTACTTAACTCACCCCTGTTTTATCACCGTTTTCCGATGATCCTCGCCACTCGCGACATTCTAGATCTACTTAACGCACTATTTACTAGTCTAATTCGATTTCGAACTGGATCCAACGCGAACAGAAGTCGTAAAGGCGTTGCAGCTCGCGTTACAGAACAAAGGGATTCGCAGAGTCGCTTATTAGCAAAGCGTCTGGTCGAGGCGCGCTCACGGCGCCGAAGGTGCTCGAGTCGAGTTGCGCTGAAGTCTCAAATTATTACCAGCGTTTTATTGTGTCAATAGTAAAAGCTGTGCGATATTCCGACACCCCCTTTCGCGGGAGTGCGTGACGTTTCGTTATAGCTGGGAAATAACGCCATTATTCGTGCCAGAATTGCAACGTGCCGCCTGCATCCAGCGTCTTTAATGATCCATACCAATCGACCAAAAGCATAATCGATCGAGAGCTCTTTCCTTTCATAAAACGTATTACGAAACACAAGTAGCTGCAGGCTGCGGAATTAATGGGTTCGCGATACACGTGGATGCAAAAACCATATGCTAATTCAAGAAATCAGTAGACTTACGATGAATAATGGCAACGTAACTCGTAAATAATGGACGCGTGTTTACCGTCAGTCATCGTGACCGTATCAGCTCGCGAATGTAACGGATAGCCAGCGCGATGCACGTAATACGTTAATCAATTGCAATCGGAGGGCCCTGTACAATATAAATTTCGATTCTCGGACCACGTTGTTGCCGAATACGAGCGAAACGCACGGGTAAACACGCGTCCCGTGTTTTCTGCAATATTATATTATCGTATTTACATTTCATATCCACGGCGTGCAAATAAAATAAATCGCCATCGGCGAGTTTTCCAGCGCACCAACGCGATTTTTGTACGTTAAATTTCCAAAAGTGAAAAATATTGTAAACCGTAATCCTTCGTAACTCGTAAGATAATTGAGCGGAGCAGTTGAAAATTAAAGAGTATCTTCTGTATATATGTGCAACATTTTTAAAGTTTATGCCAAGTACATGGATTGCAAAAAATCATAAAAATTGTCTCGAGACTAGTCGAAAGAAAAGGTTAACCCTCGAATGTATCTCGTTCTTATACATCGAGATACATATGAGATTTGAGGCTGTTTAGAGTTTGCAAATGTAAATTCCTATGATAGAACCGGTTGCAGCTCTTCGTCTGTGAAAAGCATAGCAAAAAAAAATAAACACTTTTTTATAGCGAATTCAGGACACGTGCACCGAATAAGCTTCAGTTGGCTCGCAGGAGAATATACGAGTATTCTAAACGACATCGCTTCCGCGACGTTCATTTTATCCGCTCTGCAATCTTTATGCAGATTCGGATGTAACGGGCCGAACAATTTTAAACATTTCGTTGCGACGGGAAGTTATTTCTTTCCTCGCCTCGTTATCCAACGGTTTAACCGTAATGTTCCCCGCCCGCTCGAGTTACTAGCGAAAATAAAAAGTGAATCGAGAACACCACCGGCAGCGCGATCGTTCGAGTCGCATGAAGGGATTGAATAATGCGAGGACTTTCAGAAACAGCGACGTTAATAGACTGTTTACCAAGCGTGCCATACATCACTGTACAATGCATCTTTGGCTCGCGAGTGGTTGTTAAATGTAGCGGTACAAATTCGAGATCGATACCGGTATGTATCGCGCAACTGCACCTTATCCCGGTTCGGATATTTCGTGCTAAGAGGTATTGGACATGATTAAGAACACTCGCGTAGAGGCACTGGTGTTCATTTATTTTCTGTTAGAGAATTATTAATATTTTAGGGTGATTTAATCCTGATTCCAGTTTTAATGGCAGTGCTATAGTAAGAGACTACGAACAACATGTTTGCCTCGACTATTTTACAATTTCTTGTTATTTTCATTTAGGGTGTTTAAGAAGATTTATCTTTCGATCTGTACCTCATTACTGGTGTTTATCAATCTTCTTCTTATCGTAACTAGAGCTAGGCAAAGGATATTGTAACTCAATAGTGATGCAAACAGAGAATTGAACGTGCTTAGATATCTTTCTAAGCACAACATCTTGATCGACGCGGGTTAGTCGCTGCATCGACAGTATCTTCAACTGTGCTGTAAGATGGGTTGCAAGCTGGCTGCGTCAAGAAAGGAATATCAGAAGTTTTTTTTGTGAAAAACTGGAATCAGCCAACGGTGGTTGCTCGGCATCCTTCTGTCGCTTATCATTTTGAGACGCAGTCTCGCGATGCACCTCAGTTTCTTTCAGCGGATGCGTCTCTGCGGAATATTGAATCGATCTTCGCCTACACCGTGTTCAACTCGAAGGACCTCGTGCGAAGAATACCACGTGACAGGTAGTGTCTTTTTGGTTCGAGAGTCTGTATTCACTTTTTGTTTTGAATGTGAGGGGGAATACGTAAAACGATTCCAGAGAGTAACAAGGAGTAACTCTTCAGCATTTTAGAAAAATAATGAATCATTCTCTGATTTTTATTTCCAAGACTTGTGGCATTATACATTATGGATGAATGAAAAGTTTGAGTTTTTAGAAGAATCAGAAAAGAACGAAATAAATCAATAGAATTCCCATTTAGAAAGAAAATTACCTTTCGAGTCAATTAACGTGACGAGAACAAAATTCCAAAACAAAAGCTCACATAAAGTGACGTAAACCAAGACACCCCTCCACATTTCTCCACTCCTTGATGAATTTCTCCTGTTTCGCGTTTTTAACACAGAATTCATCGTCTAAAAACATCGTCAAAAGTGCAGAGAAAGACTCCAGGCAGCGGAATCGTTCGCGAACGTGCTTTATCCGCAAGCAGCGGTCGCTGGCCACGAAATGGAGAGCATCGCGCGATCCTTCACGGGAAGCGTCGCAAGTTTATAGATCAGCCGGTGCCAAAGCGGTGTCGGTGATTCTCAATCCAGGCGGTACTAACGCGGTCGCGTCTAGTTGCCAAAAAGTTCGCGCGTACGCGTGCAGGAATGGGGGGTTGGAGCGGACAGAGAGGGACGAGAGCAGCACGTAGTCACGGGAAGAGAGAGAAAGAGACCGTGGCGGGGAAAAATGGGTCGGCGCCGGACTTTAATCAATGGTTTCGGCGCCAACTGGGCGACGGGGCGCGTTTCTGTAAAAAAAAAATGCGCGAGTGGCCGTTATGACGATGGAAATTCGAGTTGTCGGTTTGGTGGTACGGCCATGAGTTAAGAGAGAACGCCAACTTTCGCGTCGAAAAAGTGCCGACGTTTGGGAATTTTTCCTGGCGATACTGAATGTCTAATATAAATATTTCATACGTACAGCGTGGACACATACTTTGCATTTCTGTTAATTTTCATGAAAATGGGTTAATCAACGTAGGGAATGTAGGACGTCCTCGTAATGCGATACCGGAATTTTTGAGCCTCATTTTTGGGGGTAGATTTCTCTGGTCCTCGTAGTATTGAATAAAACGAGGATTTTTAGAAACCGGACGAATCTCACCATCGTTGTAGGCATTCTTTTTCTTTCGCGTAGTTTTTGAGGAAATTTCGGGGACCGTCGACTTTTTGCAGGAAGATTTATCTGCTATTTTTTAAAAAATCTTGCCTTTCTTAGATACATGTTTTTAATAACAAAACGAAAGAACCATTTCTGAAATTAATATAATAACATTCATGGCCGTCGATCGAAATTATCTCACACTCGAAAATTTATTTTCTGAATAAACGCATAAATTACATCTGCTGCTGGATGCTGGCGGCACAGTGGTTAAAAATGGTCTGTTCGGACTTCGTCTATCCTACTCGTCCATTCTTCTTCCTCGTTTTCATCGCGAGAGGGATAGCTCGACGAGGGATGCTGCAACGGGCAGCGTAGCGCGACGCTCGCTGACTAGCAGCTAGCGCGGCAAAAAAAAGATTAGTGTGACGTCATGTCAACGCTGTCAACGCGGTCGAATCAAACTTCGCTTCAGCGAACTAGAAAAAACGCGGTAGGCCGTGCCGCGTTTTGGTTTACGAGCCCACGAAAATTTGTTTGCGGGGACGCGCTTCGAAAATCGGATGATTTCGGTGCGGGGATGATTCGAGGATAGATCCTTAAACTATGAATGCCAATGCCAATTTGAGGCGATAAATATCGATTTCAGGTGATAACATTTAATTCAAAGAGGATAAGTATGAAATGTTTACGATGAGATTTTTTTTTATCATGTATACGTTTTTCTGGATATACACGCATAAATGGTATGTAATGAATATTTTCCACATTATTTGCATAAAAATTTAAGAATACCTTCGCAGTAAAATTGTTGTGTCAAGGCACCCTAAGCACGTCTTTTCTGCGCATTGTATTCAAACTTGACCCTAAAAGTAAAAATGTGTTTGGAGAACTTGAAACACAAATGTAGTACCTATTAACAAGTTGAACTCTTGCCCTCCTATTTAACTGAATTGTGAGTAAACGTATTACGAGAAATTTCGTGACGCAGCATGGAACATTTTATATTGTCTCACCCATGACGACAACAACGCAACGAAGAATCATCGTGCTACTCAGCGCATAGACGAACGTGAAAAAAGTTTATTTTGTTGCGGCAATTTAACGACACTAGTTTATATTCCACACGCCTTATTATTCCTGCGATAATTCATCCATTAAACATCGCGCTTCGTTCAGTCGAAGATGCAAGGTGGGTAAGGCGATCCTACTGCGAGTGATCTCTTGACACGAAGCACGATAAGCATCGCAGAAACTAAATGCCATTAGGGTAATAAGGAAATACGATCTCCGCGTCTCTGTTCTTGGCCACTGGATTTATCGTCCTGTGGAATTGATATAAACGGTAATTTACAAGGCCGTTTGAGGACATTCGCGAGATCCTCGAGGTCAACGCGATACAATGCTGTAACGTGGGATTTACTGTCAACATCGCGTTGCTTAATGACAATTCTCGTGCTCAAGTTTGTCTTCAGGGGCAAAGCATCATGTAAAAGATACATTAATTAAAAGCAGACATTTTGTTGTATTAGTTCGGCACTCGGACGTTGATTTAATGTTTTATTATACACAGGGAAATTTAGAACCTGAATGCCAATTCAAGTGGTAATTTAAAGTATTAGGTGTACGATTTGGCGTGAAGTAATTCTTTTATAAAATGGCAGAAGAAAAGAATCCCTATCGAAGCGAACTTTCAATTAATAAGGTAGAAACAAACTTCTGATTTTTCCAAATTTCCCTACAATTTCCAGAGATGAATTTTTGACACCATTTTTAACATCAATAACCTTCTTACACAGGAAGTTGACATCTAAGTCTTCCATGCGTGGACAACAACTGTTTGGATCACACTTGCCAGCGACTTCAAACCTACTTACGAGACGCTTTAAGTATTCATTACGCGCTGCCCGACAGCGAAAGCGTTAATGGCCGTCTTATTTTCGCTGCGAGTTTCACGTTTTCAGATTACTTTGCGAAACACCCTGTTTGTAGAACCTAAAGTGCGCGAGCATACGTACACGCGGCTGTCGTCTAACCTGTCGCGACGGAAAGTGTACTCAGTCAAACTGTCGAAGGGCGAGGCACTAAATTCACGGAGTGCAATTTCCGGGGTCGAAGGTGAATTCTGGAGGTTCAGCGTCGCGACGCAACCTGTGCTTACGTGCGTGAGCGACATCGCAGGCATGCATTCGCAATATCCCCTTGCGCTGGTCCTCGAGCAGTCACGGGAATGCAACAGTTTCGCGCCTTTCCACATAGCAAACACAGTGTAACAAATTTTGAAAATCGTTTCTTCAAGCTTTGCCGCGAAACCATTTGCGTTTAAAAATATTTCAGCCTTCGAGGAAGGTTGTTATTTGAAAAATTGCGGAAGTTACGGAAATCACCGGATTATATGACGTATAACGTAGCACGCACGATAGAAATGAGCTGAAAAACTTGATCCTTCAAGGACACTCGCGCGAGCGAAACGGAATCGACGCTCTTTCGTGTTGCAGAAAATTATACGGCGCTGACGCAATCATCGGCGGTTTCTGACAAACTTTAGAGGCGACTGTGTGGCTGCCCATAACGTATGAGAAAATTAATTTGAACGGCGCGTGATGTGACAACTGAACGAGCAATAACTTCCCTAACTGTGATTCCTTAATTAGCAAGTTACACGCTGAAGACAAGGTGACTGGCGATAAAAAAAAAAACTTCCATTAATCTTTTGTCGAACAGGTTCCCATGGGGAACCATAACTCTCTGGGTCTATGCATGCAAATTATTCTACGTTATATTTATTTAATTTCGGTCTGTGGATAATTGCAATTACATCGCAATGTCGTTCGACGTGCCACGAATTCAATACGCGGGCTGCGTGAATACTCTCGTGTTGCACAATGAGAATAGTAAATACGTTTCGATTTTACGTTTGTTTATTACTATCGAGACATTTAGAATATGAAATAAAAAAATTTGTAGAAAATGTAGAAAATTATTTTGTTTCGACTGATACGTGTACTGTAGTTTAATGTTTAATATATTAACAGTCATGCTCGAACAAAACATTACCTATACGAATAGAGGTAGTTGCTTCTGTAGACAATCCTGACATTTTCTACTTCTTCATTCGGTTTTCTATATATATTTAAATGTATAATTATAGAAAAATAAATTCAGTAGTATGAGTCAACAGAAGTGAGAGAATAAGAAGAATTGCCCTATCGGTAAGGTAACACATTTCAATCGATAAAACTCAGCAAGAACCCTAACTGTTCGACATGTTCATCAACAGAGCTTCCTACATTGCCAGCCAACGTACCTGCCTCACCGACCAAGTGTTCTACATTATCAAGAGTATCTACATCCCCTCTCCCAAAACATAGACTCCAAAAACCCATAAATCGAAAGAAAACCTCCAACAAAGCATGCAGTGAAACAAACCATTCTTAATCGCATTCAAAACTAGATGTACATCGATCGAATTACCGCGATCAAAGGACCCGATATTCTTCTACGTCAATGGCTCGTCGTTCGGTTCACCTTCCAACACCCCCTTTTTTTTTAATTTGTCGTCCACGGAGCGCTCGACCGTAACGTATTACCGTTTTCAGGTGCAATAATATTTTTCGGATAAAACGCGTGTACCGTCGGCGTCGGCGTTTCCTGACGTTATCCAGAAACAAATGGACTTTTAAATTGCACTCGCGAGCCCCACCTGTAGTCGGCCCTTGCAATGGTCGCCCGATAACGTATGCACCAGCGCCGCGCGCTCGCGACAAATTTGTACCATTATATTTCCGTATTTACTTCGGCGCGGACTGCGCGGCCGGCGCTTTGTTCCGCGCGTAATTACGTCCCATGGCGCTTAATTCACGACGATTAAATTGCGCGCCCACTCTCCATTCCCCATACCCGTTAATTTCCGAAAATAAGTGCATCTCACGAGCATTCGACTATTTCAGGGGGACCGTGCTCGCTCGCTCCTCGCCGCTGTCCTTTCGTCATATTCGGGGAACAAATTGGGTTAGATCCGGGTTAGGACGGTTTTTGTAACTCTGTTATCCCCAGCGAGATGTGTTTTAGTATGGTTGGTGTGAGCAGAGGTCATTTACCTTTGTCATCCTTCGCATAAATTTAGAGTCAAATTTAATTTTAATCGTAAAGCAAGAACCTACTCAATTTTCCTAAAATGTTTGATTATTTCGTGAAACAGCGATGAGGTTGAATTAACTTCGATTACTTCATCCTGAGCGTTAGTTTGCAGTTCGGAGAAAGTATGCACCGTTATCGCTTCCATGATATAACAGACGATAACCGTAATCGCAACCTTCTTCGTCTCAGTCTGTCGCGAATCACTGACGTTGGCATCGTCGACGACTAGAAATTTAATTAGGTGGCAGCTTTATCAGCATCGACGCGTATTCCGCACAAAGATGCATTAACGACATTGCAAATTAATAACAGACATTATCCAACGACCGCGTTTCACGGTATTAAGATACCCGTCCACCGTGGGGGGGAGTTTATCCATCTTTGCGCGGGCTTTGTAACATCGGTGAAAGCCAGATGTTGCACAGTCTAACATTACGATTTCAAAGCGCCGGGAGATGCAGCTTGAAATTACCATTGTTGCGCAATAAATGGCATTACACGAACAGACGCGAGGTTTCGAATAGAGTCGTCGCAAAGTATACTCCTCGAGGAGCATCCGAACGAAAGAGATACGGCTTGTCTCTTGTAGAGACGTGGTATTGCGCATGAATATGAGATTAGCGGAAAAGTTCTGCTCGTTCTTTCTTTACTAAGAACCATCGTATGTTTACAGACGCAAAGCTGAACGCTGGGTAACAGTATCGATGATTTATAGCTTCTAATGCTCGTGGGATGTAAATTCGTTATTGTTAGACAGAAAACGAGCAGTGATCAGCATGCATGGGTCGTAGAAAGGATAGGCTCTTATTTGTAGCTCACCAAGATGGCGAAAATAGTATCTGTGCGTTGCGACCTGAATAGTGAAACGAGTTGGACGGAATTTCAGAAGTTTCTTCAGCAGCTCTCGTAAATATTTGCTCTAAACGAAGATATTTAAGTAGATACCTAAGATTATGATGTTTCTACTTTTCTATTTAGGCCAGGAATGGCGAGCAGTAATTCTGTACTCGATACTTGTATTTTTAAAGTTCAGACAATAATTCAGTTATCACGAAATTTTGCACATTCATGGAAACAGCGCGTCTCGATTTCCAGGATCGTAGATGTGGCGATATCTGCAATAGCTGTATTTCTATTCACAAAAAATGTTTTCACCATTTCCCCCCTGACATTTCGCTGTTGTTCTCTACAAAATGTCGTCGTTTCAACAATTTTCAAAATATTTTGTTCTCTGTTCGACCCCGACCATAGCTGTAGTGTTGCTGATACGAAGGAATGCCGTTTGTTTGCTAGGAGTCAATACAATTTAAACAATAGAGAACGCGAAAACTGTGTGGATTCTTTTTTGTAGACAGGCAATGGATAACATATTTTTCCAGAGAACTGGAAAATTTTTATTAGGAGTACAAGTTAATTCTGATTCTTTCTATGTAGTTCGAAATTGTAGGTAAAGTTAAAATACTTCACTAACTCACTGTTCATGGCAATAGTGGCTACACTTTATTATATTTTAAATATATACATTTAGTAGATCCGGAAGTTCGTAATTGGAACGGTAGTTCAAACCCGTCTTCATCTAGCTGTTCGAGACAGTAGTAGCTAATTTACTATATTTTCAATATATACACATAGAAGTGTCGGTAGTTCGTAATTGGAAGGGTAGTTCAAACACTTCTCTGGCTATTCAAGGCAGCGGTTGCAGGGGGTGTCTTTGTATTCGTGGAAATCGTAAGATTGGTATCGCGACTCCCCCTCACCTTTTCGTCTCACCGGTGGCGTCGTCGTCGTTGTCATTGTCGTCTTTTATTTCAAGGGAAATTAACGACGACCAGCGAGTAATTGTCGGGCGTTAAGCCGCCGCGGAACGTAATTACGCGGGGACAAAGCGACGGCAGGAGTAAATACGGAAACGCGGACCAGGGGAAAACGAATTTGTCACGGTGGTTTCGGGGGTTGGGTGGACCGACCGAACTTCTTCCGCGCTTTCATCGAACCGGGAGAGTTTCGCCGGGCAAGTTTTCGAACTTCGTCGTCCGCTGTCGGTGATAGGTACGCGATGTCGCGGCACAATGGACGTTGCATAATTTTAATTGGACGTTTTGTCCGATACCCAGGTGACGGGATTACACGTCAGAAGTGATGTTATCCCGAAAGCTCGAGGCGATCGCCGAGTATTATTCGGTGGTCGTCATTTTTTAAAAGTTCGGCTGCGTTCCCGCGGCGTCTAGACGTTTGGATTACGAATGCCTAGAGCACTCCGACTTCGAGGGCCTGATTAGAGGTGCTGAACTTTATGTTAATGGTGTGAGCTTTATAGAGGGTAGTTGCTTGCACTGCGAAGTTCCTAAATTCTGTGTTGGTATTCATGTGAAAGGTCTGAAGGGGAAAATACAGGCACGAGAAGGAACGAGTAAATGTCTCAATGTTAAATCAATGCTCAATCTTAAAGTGCATCAATCATACAAATAATCAAAAGTCTCCACTACCAAGTCTCGTATTCAATGTTAATTATATTGGTCATTTCAGAAACGTCACGTATAAAATAAAAAAGTCTGTTCTATCTTTTCAATTCTGGTTCTAAAAAAACCCGTGAAAAATTCATATCTCTAATTGAGAGTTCCTACATCCTACCGACTATATGCTTACACATATTTCCTCCACATATTCATTTTATATAGCAGTATGAGCCTAACTGAAGACCATCAAAAGTACCACTCATGTCATTTCTCAAATAACCGATCCAATTGACGTACCTCTGATTACCTCCATAATAAACAACTGGATTCAAGTCTTATGCACACATTCAGGCAAATCGTGCATCGTCTCCATGCAGCCTACTTACGCGTCGCATGCAGATTACTTTGCATAAGGCCGTTGCATAATTTAGGAAACCGTCTTAAAAATTCTCCACCGACCTGTCCCTTCCCTCCGAACGAGATGTCTTCCAAGAAACTGCAGAAAATGGGCCCCTTAACACGAGAAAAATACTACCCAGCACAAATCAGAAAATTATCTTACAACTTTCACGCAGGTAGAAAGAAAAATCACTGCGTCGCGCAACGTGTACGTAATTTCACAAAAACATAGAGGTGTCCGTGTACATATCCGACTTGTCATCGTGTTATTCAAGTAAAACTTAACGTTTCCAGGCAGATTATCCCAGTCGACTGTGTTTCCTACAAACTTTCACCATTTCCACTCGAAAGCAACTTCCAAGTCCATCATAGTCTATAGAATCATAGTCGATATAACTCTGTTAGAAATAACAGTCTGTCACGCGCTTGTTAAACACGCTCCTCTGCGGTCTCGCCCGCACGAAACGCGTGCAGGACACGTAACAATAATCTTTCACTCGTTACGATCGAACAAATAAGAAGCAACGTCTGTCCAACGATTTCCACCTTCATTCTGTAATGTGTTACATAAATTGTTGCGCAACTCTCGCCGCTGAACAAGTTTGCAGGTACTGGAATCCCCGAGCACCGTCAGCATCCGGGACCGGTCGAACTTGTCGATTGGTCCGTCGCCATCGAGCTTCGAAGAAAAAGTGATCCCGATGATTCATTCCTGCGGTGGAATAGAAATTTCCAGGACAAAAACGTCGATTCGGGCTGTTTGATCTAACGTTCCCCACTCTTTATTTTCCTTTACAAATTGTTCGAACAAATTGATGGTGGCGTAGATGTTTATTTCACATATCGAACATAAAAATCTTCGTGAAGCTTGCTAATATTTATAAGTAAGGACAGAAATATCAACCTATAGCGCGAGCACATTATTCACATTTCTATTCGTGGATTGGGGTTACGTACTTTTAAATGTACAGACAAAAGAATTTTAAATATGAAGATGACTTCAATCCGAGGAAAGATGTACCAATTAACCCTTGATGAAGAATTCATAAATTTAAATATTAAAACTTATTACCTTCGGTTCCCTAATTACACACGTCTTGATAACTTCTTATCCTACCCTGTTATACAAATCTTACGAACCCGTGTTGCGTGCTGTCAGTGCATTTACAAGATGAACACTTCTTCCTAGCTCGCACGTAAGTCACGAAAGCAAAGATACGTGCAGGAAGCTCGAAAGTGGTTATACGCGGAAGCATTGCAGGCATCGTAGATCCAGCAGTAACCTACCTTTATTACCGACGATTTCGTGAGTGCGTTTCCCTTTCCCCAGGCCCAGCGCGTAACGCGAAGGTGCGAGCTATCACGCAGCTGCAGTAAAAGCAAGAAATCGCCTCGGATCCAGGCGCTACCGGACTATAGATTCGCGGCGCAATCATTGTTTTAATAATACCTCGTACACCAGGCCACGAAGCTTCATTCCGCGCCGCTGCCTGGTCGTAATGGCAGCGATCCTTCCCCTTAAAAATATTGAAACGCTTCCATCTTGACGCTGTGGTTTCCCTTTGCAACATCTTCAACTCTGTCTACGAGGAGCGAACCCTTGAGTGTTTGGGAATTGCGCTACCAGTTTTGGGAATTTCATTAATTCGATGGACAGTAAAGAAATTAATCGAGCCAATTTCAAGTGGTGTATTCTAAATTATCCAGAAAATTTCAACCTTCTTCGAATGGAGTCAGTTCGAGGTCTGTATTCGACTTTGCATGCAACAGCGGAATGGCGGCAAGAGAATCGGATAAACTTATTACCTTTTCCTTGTCACGTATAATATAGCTTGCGTTTACCTAGACACGATTCTTCTTGTCTCAGCGCTACAAATCTATGTCTTTGGAGAAGTTTGCGTAGAGGCAGAGAACGCAGCCACCAGGAAGACAGTCCCGCGTTTCCGTCTTGTCCCCGCAAAGCGATTGCTATGGAATCGTCGGAGTTATCGTTCAAGCGATGGTAGCCGTTCAACTTTGACCTTTCGAGTATCGCGGCACATTCACCAAACCGCGAACGTTCGACTTCCGCGAGACGTACTGCGTCGCGAATATACAGTGGCGTGCAAAAGTATCGGCGGAATAATGAATTGGACATTAATAAATTGTATCAGGGAATAAGTTGACATCTCTTGATTATTCGACCTGTTGATCTACAATTCTTACTTGCCTCTACTTTTTCACAGTCACTACTCTGAACCTTTCCAAGAAATATCTCATCAGCCATAAATCGATATACAAATCAGAACTCCAACAAAAATTCTCTACTTTTTCAAATGAACCTTTGATAAATTTTTGCCTGTGCCGATACTTTTATCCGCCGTTGTAAACCAGCTGAGTCAGCGCAACAATGCCTCCCACTCTCGTTTTCCACGCTCTGCTTTCGCTACGAGGTGCATTTTTTGGGTGTCGTGATAGAGTACGTCAATTCCGAGAGCAGACTAACGCGTAATCGCAAGAGTAGTGCAGTGCTCTCGACATTTTTTACATTTCGTTCTAGAACAAGCTAATATTTGTATGGCATACTTTCTCGAATAGGGCAGGTTTCGTCAACATTTCGAACAAAATTTACTTGTTATTCGCGGAAATTTTAAATGTTCTGCCTTTACTCCCTCGATTAAAATATGCGCAGAAGTCAATCAGGTTTCTTCCACAGTCGAGCTGAAAGTGACTGAATCATTTATCCGCAGACGTATGCGGAACACGATACGCGCGATCGATCTGATCGCTGAAAATTAAAACGGTCGACGCGAGACGTATCTGCCGTTTCTCGAGCGTCGTTTCCGCGAACGATAATGGACCACTCGTCACACGCAACTCGCAATGGTGGCATTGCTCCCCTGAAAATATTGAATTCGAAACATATCTATCTTGCGGGAAGAAACACTAAATCGTTCATGCAATAATTTGTGAATAAAAAATAATCAACAAAAGCATTGAGATGCTGTTATAATCGACACATTAAGGAAGAAAAACAATGCTTGAAGTAAATTCCAAAGTGTTTCCAAAGAATACTTGCGAATAGTCGCAGTAAAAATGCAATGAAATCAATTAGGACGTGCCACAACAATCGCTAACTCCATCCAAGTACATGCCGTTTCTCGAACGTCGTTACCAATGATAATGAGCCACTCGTTTCGCGCAACCCGTTGTGAACACGTTCGGTTCGATTCTATTTTCGCGCGGTGCATCGCGTCGAGTAAACGCAGAGGAGTGTTGCATCGACGATGAAGAATTTCATTACATCACACGAGGCGAAGTCTACGGTAGAATCGGTCGTCAGCAACGACTCGAACGATTCTCGAGAGGAAAAATCTGTTCACGTTTCCGCGCAGTTCAGTTTCAGTTTCGAGTTCAGCGACCTCTGTTATACGCCATAGATATCGTCGCGAAGATATTGCTTCGAGACGAGACGTCGTAGGTGTTTACTTCGATACACAATCGAAGCGAATCTACGCGGAGAATATACGCTCCCGCAGGAAATGTCGCCGCGAAGAGGAAGTTAAACAGTGAAATCCTATAGGCGTGAGTGTCTGTACTCTTGTTCTTTAATGACACAAAGTTGAGGAAACTGCTCTTGCTCGGTATACAATCGATGGTTTGTTTGGCGAGGTATTTTATCTAGCTTTTGGAGGGGTGGAAAGTTGACTGGGATGGTTCAATTGAGGCCATCAGGAGTGGAGCTCTTTTGGACATATGAAGAATTTAATGCAGTTTAAATTTAATGCTAAAATAAACAAGGTAAAGTACTCGAGTGTATGAATCTACAACGTACAATTTTATATAGTGAAGTACATAGAATTTTTTAACGTGGTGGAGTTTGAGAATTTTTTCTGATGGCACTGAATGTTTAATATTAATATTTGATAGATAAATTATGAGTGCATACTTTAGAGAATATTTCTGTTAAATTTTGTCAATATTTATCTTATTTTTTAAAAGTTCTCGTTTTATTGAATTTTGACTTATCTTATTTAATAGCACCAAGGAACACACGTTGATATCACATATAATATGTCAACAAAAATAAATCCCATTTAAGCTTTCTTGAAAATCGATAAGTGGCACGTTATCTTCATGATCAATATGGAATGTATAGGAAATTTCGTGCCATACCAGGCATTTATGTTACTTGTGTGTATACTAGGACGTGTCAACAAAACAGTTATTATCTTGAACAAAAAAGAAATACATGTACCTACTAGAATTTTCAATTCCTTTAATGTGCATTGCGAGAGCATTACAGGTGATACATTGTTTCGTTCATATCTTAAACAATGCACAAATTTCTGCCTCCGTATAGGCACTGACCTCGACATAACAAGCGTGTTTGATACTGACGAATCAAAACAATTACACAATTCAACGTTTCTTAACCGCAGTCGCAGCTTAAACTGTGCATCGAGTAAAAATAAATATACAAACACATTCAATAAAGATAAATTAAATACTTTCATCTTGCCAAGTACATGTTTCTGGTTTTAATCACAAAATACTGCAACAGAAGGATACCAAACAAACTTCCAATTGAAGGACTACTGTCACGTCATAAGATAAATATTGACGCAATGTGTAGCGTTGAAATTTCACAGTATACATATTATTACTTACAAAATATTCAGAGATTATTCTGCTCGATAACGTGAATGTTCAACATGTTTAGAAAAGTAAAAGCTGCTGACTTATCACGAGAGCAAAATTATACGTTCTAGGAAAGGAGTAGTTATCGATATTTGTTTCTAAAGAAGGAAATGTAATATATACGTTTCACTTATATTTTCAACAAATCACAAGTCTCTATCAACAGTTGAGGATTAATAATGCATAACAAACATAGACTCCTCAATAAAATCAAAGAAACACTCTACAAAACACTTTCAAAAATGACAAACTTTGGAAATGTTCTTAACCTTTCCACGCCATACCTTCTACTCCTGAATGATCATACCAAGAATACTTAAAACTATACAAACAAAGTTCTCATAAAACTTCCAAATTCGATTAAGCCAAACTCGATGTCCTCACCATTGATAAATCTCCCTGTCCGCGGCCACGTAATTCTAATACCTCCGAGTACATACATTTTAATTTCGTTGCGTACATCCCACGTACGGTTTACCACATCTGCGGTGGCCCAGCTCGCGGCCTCTGCAAAAGGCAACGTGCCTGCGACCTTGAGCGTAGACGTCCTCGACATTCTATCAGGATGGGCACACGGAGGTGGCAGCGACGGGGAACGCGATTGGCTCAGGCGGGTAGCTCGCAGATCGCTGGCCAGCTCAGGTCGACTCTGTCAACGCACAGCCGTTGCTCTGTCGTGATCGTCTCCCGAACCGTTGCGTGTATTCGCGGCTGTTTACAAGTGACTCGCAGCGTCTGGTCGCGATTCGCGATTCGTGTCACGCACTCGTCGTATCGTCGTGGCTGAGGCTCGCTGCTCACCAGTCAGCGCGGAGAAATGCTGGGAATACTGGGAAAGGTGCTCGCAGAGGCAACGGTACACCGACAGCCAGTGTCTTGTGATTAGGGGACCAACGAGCGTAGACTTCGACGAGCAGGATCGAGGAGCGGCGCACGGATAGTGTCCTGGAATCAGGTGAAGTTTGGATGGACCCCGATCAGGTCGATACAGTGTCGGGATGACGGTTGGTTGATCGTGCAAGCGTTCTCCAGTGTCGTGAAGCAACCTGGAGTGTCTGCTTGGACGACTAGGCGCTGGAACCCTCTGCTTGTCCAGGAGTACCGTGAACGGTGAGCTTGGACCGTTGACAAATCACCACCTGCATCTTAAACGCATCTTCGCGAGTTCGTGGACCTGGACAGTTGGATGCGTGGTGGTAGCTTTCGAAGGGGAAGGAATGGTGAGTCCTGGGACGGTCCTGAAGAGTGTTTTTTATTTTTTGTGGTGGCTGTCTGATGGTGTTCAGAAGATTGTGGTGATTGGCTGAAGGTAGAAGTCTTTGAATTGGGTTCTTGAAGACCTGAGAATGTAGGGGGCAGTTTTGTCGACGGTGATGGTGATTTTTTATACAAATGATTTATATAGAAAAAAGTTGAAATCACAGCGAGGACTATCTTCTGACTTGTTTTAGTACTAGTGCAAATTGCAGTATGCATTAGTGTTTAAATGGTATCATGCATTTTTTGACGTAAATCGATCCTTCTTTCCAAAAGTGTTAAGATGTGACTACTGAAAACATTTCGTACTTTCTGTTCGCACTCATCGATTCGATCTTCATACCAATCACTGGTGACTGCGATTATTCTTCATTATCCCAAAAAATGATATCATCGAATGATTTAACTTTTACCTTTATATTGATTGTTTATATCTTCGGCTTAAAAGGAGTCCAAGCTGGTCCTAGTGTTTGGAATCACCCTGTACACCTTGAATCGCAGTGCCTGGAGGTTAGAGCATCTGCATACAGCAACTTTACATTGCAGGAGGTTACTTTAAATCACGGAATATTCATTATCGCCAGATTGTTGGCTGTTGCAACACTTGCGTGTTTGTTAACCGATTCTCTTCCCGAGACTCGAGTAGGGGAACGAACGTCAAACCGAATGTGTGCAAATACTTGTAGGACGTGACCGAAATTAACAGTCCCGGCATGATAGTACGTTTCACTTCTTTAAATGCTTCGCTAATATGTTTTGACGCACGCTTGGACGCTCAAGTACAGTCGTTGGGGCAAACATAGCGATCTACTTAAGTCAGTTTCGCGAGGTTAAGCGATATCTTTGTTGGGTGCACGCCATTTATTGGCGACAGGTGCTTGTTGAACTTGAAATGGGTTTGTGCGTTCGTTTTTGTTGTTGACAGCTGAGGCATTTGAAGTTTTAACGCTCGAAATGATATAGATTCAGGATTGGTTTGAATTTTCTATGAATTTTTCAGTGAAATTGATTAAATTGATAGTCGTCAAACTTTGTTGATGGGAAAACGTAAATGGCCAACAGAAGCATTATTTAAATAATACTGTAGTATTTTAAAGCTTTGATTCTGATTTACAGTATAAGAAAATTGTAAAAAAGAGTAGTGATAAAAGTAGTCACTTATTTAAAAGTACGAATAATCCACGTAGTACTCTACTCATTATTAAAATGGTTGAAAAGCAGAGATTCTATAATAAAAATGACAATACATACGAATGGTACGTTACATGTTCTATAAGCTTTAATAAACCATCCAAGTATCGATAAAGTTTGTACAAAAATTATTATTCAGGTTACCACTGAATTACAAAAGCAGCCCTCTGTTACCAAGATCCTTTCTTGCGTCACCGGTTGACGAAAACTCGAGGCACACACGGAAAATTAATAATACGTCGAACGAATGGGTGTCCTTCGGAGATGAAAGTGGTTGCCCTCTCCAACGGGTTACGTTCAAACAGGTAATTTGGTATCTTCGAATTCGTTTGGCTTGGCCTTGACATTGAGGCGCGCAGAGTCGTTTCATAGACGAATTACACAAGCCGAAGCCACAACGTAGCGAGTACAAGATTTCTGAATAGCTTTCGACGGAACGCAAGTCTCGTTCCACGTAGAATATACGCGATAGTATCCTCGCATGACCGTGAACTTTATTCGGTACGAGCGATCCCCGTGGAACGGACTAGTCTTCAGCCACCGCTCGTTTCGAGATGATTCATCGCGCCATTTCCTTCTCTCTCGAATCCGTCCCGAATGAAACATGTACCTCAAAGACTCTGGGTTGAATTTATTTTGAGGATTTGTATGTCATGTGCTCGAGAATCCGTTCTTATTAATATGTAAGAGCGAGTGAAACACTGCAACGATCGCGCGGACAGTGATTTATATAGTCGACAAGAACGTTTTCGGCTTTTCTGCCCACTTCGAGCAGAGGTGGGCAGCATTCGTAGCTGGATACGAATTTCGAATGACGGGGGAAAGATAAACTGGCTGAATTATAAAATGAAGTTTTATTCCATGCTGAGTGAGGAGAAGTTCGTCTGAGTAAACGGTTGAAAATTGTTATACAGTGACTCTATTTATCATCTGTTATTTGAGTAAAATTTTGTCCACCTTTGTTTTTAGGCGTAAGTAAAAATAAAAATAATATAATGTTGGTCAATGCTTGTCAAAGAAGTGAGGAAGATCGTGTCAATAATCAAAAAATGTATAGTACTTCCTGAATTGAAAACGATAAGGTTTATTATTGGTATATCTGCTGAAGGAAACAGAACTGAGACGCTGTCTTAAATCGAATAAAAAATTTTATATTTTTCCTGCAGTGTTTATATTTTGCTCTTAGATATCAATAAGCAGAGATTATATGCTTCCTGAGTATATTAGTTATTTATAAACCGACAAACAACAAGGCCAATTAGATACTAATTCGTATCATATAGGATTTGTATTTTAAGAACGAAATTATCTGAAAAGTGATAACCCTTTGAGATTTGACGCTTTAACAATCGTCGATTGCGCAAATCCAGCTTTTATTTGAATTCGAACGTCTGCAAGCGTTTACTGGATGCACTGCTTTGATCATCGTAGCACTTAATAACACCAAAGGGTTGAACAAACTTTGAAGATAGCAGAGAAAGTAAACTTTATACTACTTGAAGAGGAAACAAAAGTATACTAAAATCCCTTGAATTAATCAAATTAAAGATTCCTTAGTTTATTAGAAAATCTTAAAGGACTGCTCGAGTCGATTCGAGATAATAGCAAGGTTTTTTTCTCCTAGACGTTTGACTGAAACGGCAAATATTTTTAACACCGTCGATATTTTCAACGGTCGACGTCAGACCCGTGGACGAAGGAAGTTTTTCGGTAGACATAGAATTTCGCGAACACTCCCATTTTCGTAAGTCGCAGCCGGCCACGCATAACAACGAACGTGTTTGTTCCTTTGCGATGCAAGTCTTGCGCCGCAATAATGTATGGATGCACTTATAATAACAGTCGGTCGTTTCTCTAATTGCACCGTATTTGCAAGTGAAATCGCGTGTATCGACGCAGGGTAGCTGGGATTAAAAACAGCTCCGACACGCAGTACTGTTGATGTCGACTCGAACAACCTGAACTGGTTTTTTCAAACAAATTAAATGCACGAAGACAGATAGTACATAGTTTCTATTCTTATTTATGATTTATTTTTGGAATCTTTTAAATTCGCCATCAACTGGGGACTGAATTTAATCATTTTTCTGTCTCGAGGATTTGGTTTCTGAATTTACAAAATTGAAAAACCACATGCACGAAGCGAGCATCACTTTGTTAGGTTGGAATATAAGCAAATCCTCGCAATCAATTAACTCGTAAACACACATGTGTTCGTGCTAAACAAGCAAGGTATTTTACCGACGTTTGAAAAATAACAGTTAGCGAAAAGGTAAACTGTTTGCAGTGTGCGCTGCATGTGTCACGTATCCACGATTAAACACTGGAAGCTTACGTGCATATAACTGGGTTAATGGAACTGTACTTTCCTCCATTTGTCGAGACACTTTCACCAACGAGCTGCAACGCATTCAAGTCTTGTTGTTTGAATTGTATTATTTTGCCACTGACCGATGCTTCTTGACCGAAAATGTCACGTGTTTTAAATTGTAAAAGTGGTAGGCAAAAGTTTTATCTGGATAATAAAAATAAAAACTTTTACGAATTAAATATTTCATACTAAACAGGTAAATAAAGAATTCATTGATGGAATAACGTTTGATTCGTCATCGATTCGTCATAAAGAAAGTTTTGCCAATAGATGGTCAATAAATGGCCATTAGATGGCCATTACAATTTGTATTTCGAAATGACTCATGACTTGCAGTATCACACACGAGAAGGATACGTTCACTTCTGTCGACCAGTGCCTCACGTTTTTGTTCCATCGAGAAAGTGAATGTTGATCTTCCATCTTATGTAATGGGTTACACCTCAGATATTACGTCTTTATATACTTCTTACGTATTGGAAAGAGTTTTTCTCTTATCACACTCATTATGTCACTGCTGTGTCATTACTGTTGACAATAAATTCTAGTAATAATATTCACCATTATTGGAGAGTATTTCAGTAAGAATAGAAGTAGAATATAATAGAAATAAAGAGATTCAAAAAATGAAAGTTTCCCTGCATCTACCTCCATCTCGACGCTATATTATACCATAAACCTAATGTTGCTCGTAATCTCCACTTGCAGATTAACAACCTCAAAAGCCAGAAGCAGGGCTAATCCTAGAACAATGAACCCTCGTCCATTCACCACGAGGAGCACTCAAGTCTACCAGATCTAGATCCCCCAATACGTTCCTGGAAACATGTTGCCATCCTCGAAATTGCTGCACGAGGGTCCGGCAGGACCTGTCAACGAGAACACCGCGTCCAGAGATCCGTCGAACCGACCAACGACTACGAGCGTCATGGACGCGACGAATAGAAACGACGACGATCCACCGCCGTACACGGCGATCGCGCCGCCAAATCACGTCGGCTGGCTGTTCGACTTTTCCGGTATTCCGTATTCCGCGTGCACCACGACGTCCTGCAGAGCTGAGGCTGCTCCGTTGGCGCCCTTCCAAGCGACCCTGACGTCAGCCTCTGCTTTCCATCCCGAGGGAACTGACGGTCAGCACACGTCAATCTCCGTGCCTTTAATGCCTCGCAGACTGTTCAAGTTCGGCTCCCACAGATCTCTGTTCATGAACCGGGCCATCCCGATGTCGGACGACATCTCCGTGAGCAAGGACACTCATGGAAGGACGCGCAGTAAGTTGTACTTCCATCGATGCCGACGAGGAGCGTCGTTGGGAGTAATTAGAGTGCGATTCGGTGATTCCCTTTCGATGTTACAGGTGACTATGTCACGTTCATTGTTATTCTAACAGCAGAGATTATAATCGTCCATCACCTCATGCTCACTGTTATCCTAGCAGTAATTATAGTCGTTCATCATCTTACTTTCGGTGTGGCCCAACCAGTGACTGTAATCACCCTTGATTTCAAACTATTAGATTTTTGATTTCGGTGTATCCTACTTGTGACTATATTCACTCGTCACATTACGCTTGCTGTCATCCTACCAGTGACTATAATCACCCGTAACCTGACAGTCAGTGGTTCAACACGCAGAAGTCGATTGATTAGACAGACTGTGTCAAAAGACGTGAGGTACGTTCGAGTTCCATTTGGATCTATTATAGTCTGAAAAATTCATACAAATACGCGCCCTGATCGGACTATGTCTGGAGTTATAAGCCATTACTTGCAGTTTCGATCAACTACCTATTCAAATGAGCCAATTACTATTCTAGGTATTTCTTGAATTCTTTAGCAGCATTTTAGTATATTTCACCCAAGTTGATTGGTAAAGAAATGAATGTCGTTAAGTAGATTCAAGAATGAAACTCCAGCACGAGCAGGTCAACCCTATTTATTAGTTGGATAAACTTTAGTTCACGAGCTGTCTGATTAATCGACAGAAACGTGGCAGTACGCTGCCATGCGTGCAATCACTCGCACAGCATTTAATGGAACTGCTTCCAATAACTCCAGCAATTGATTACTCAAGAAATTCTCATAAGGTTGACCTACTAATCTCCCATGCAGGAAAACAGGTCCGATTGCGCTATCGTCAATTACCCTTTCCCATATGGTATTATAAATGTTATGAAAATGTACCGTTCTCCCTCTGCTCTTAATCAATCGTTGATATGCGTTCTATGCGTTGAGATACATTGTGTACAATGTAATACTAGCTTGATATGGAGTACGAGTATAATTTTGTCGCTAAGGCATTACGTTCGGAACATAGGTAGCAATTTATTCTCATATGTACACACATAATGTTCAACATTTAGAAATTAGGTTTTCACCACCTTGTTTATGATTCCCTTCATATATTAGAAGCGAAGTAATTGTATCTTTACGCATGGATTTTCTGAACAAGAGCGCAACCAGCTCACGATGTTTTATTCTCTTTTGAACTATGAAGTCATCGTCTCAATGACATGTGAAAATTCATTATGAGGAACGATATTGTTCCTCCTCGAGTAGTAATCTCAAGTTCTTCTCCTAATCACTTTTACTTCGGCTGAAAAATGAATTTTTATAAATGCTTCGTCTATCCAGCTTTAAAGGATCAAGCATAGCCATTATCGTCACGTATTGTAAAATACCTTCGAATCTATTTTGAAGTCAGCCGATGGAGCAAGTATGATGGCTGCTTGTTCCAACCAGCAGAGTCGTGCACGGCCTAGGAACGACTCCGGAGGCTTGTCCTTTCGCTCGCTGAATGTAATTAATGTCCGACGGTGGCTTTCGTGGATTTAAAAGATTTTCTGGGATCTTTTCATCTCTCGCCTTGAACACGTCGCCCGTGGCGACGATGCTGTCGAACGGTTTGCGTTCCTCGCGAGTGGGTTGGGCTGATCGCGTAATCATCTTGGGACTGTCGTCCGAGAGTCATTCCAGATTGCACTTGTAAGCGAGCGACGCGTTGACCACCCAGACGATTTCTTACAACTTTCCTTCGAGGCAGTGGTTCTTCGCCTTTGGAAATTCGTGACACAGATTGCGACAGTAATGATTAATTAATGACGCTAGTATGACACACGAATCTGAAATGTATTGGAATGCTGAAAATTGTATAGTGAATTATTATTTAATTGAATCCTGTCTTCATTTGTCTTATTGTTTCACATTTGTTTCATTTTACTACATTTTTACATATCTGCTTGTGAAGGAAATTCTTCATCTTCTTGAGCTAGTGTCATAGTTTAGAGAAATTGTGCTTGAAAATCATGAATAATTCTAGTAAGAATTTCAAAAACTCTACAAGAAATTTATTACAGTAGTCGAACATTCATACCACATTAAGAATCACTGTAAAAATTCTCTTTAAACACGGTTACCTAACTCTATCAAATGTTTATCTACTACCTGAAAGCGCATATATTAACCTATGAATCTACCAAACTTTCAAAAATTGTCCAAATATTCTGACTTTCTCAACTACATTTAACTAAATCCAACTTTTATTTTATCGAACTTGGAGTCGTACCATAAAAGATTCTATTCTATGTTGTGCATGTTTTTTTTTTAAATAAAAGTATCCTTTGCCAACTCTGCAATTACTCTCGCAATCAGTCTGCGATCGTCACCGAGTAATTATTTTTAATTGCATCGAAAATGTACAGACATATTCGCGCGTCGCGTTGAATTGTTTATTCATTCCGCAATTCGTAGAATCGGTTGCCGCTTGTTCGGGATTTCATTCTTGGAATCGTTTCATGGTAACGGGGACAACACAGAATAAATTGGTTTGAATGCAAAGTGCAACGAAAAGCGTAGTAGCAACGCAGCCTGGCACATTTGATAAAATTTTCCATCGGTCGGAGCGGGCGTAACAGGAGATAACGAGATCTTTAACGCTCAGTTTTCACCCGTTCTGTAATTCGACGGGCGGAAAATTCATTACCATAAATTTTTCATTATAATTGCTCGCTGTAACACGACCAGTTCGTTTCACGGTAGAGTTTTTTAGGGGTAGAAATCTCTGCCTTTCTCTCCGTTTTCCAGTCTATCTTCATGATTCACCTGTAAATAGCATTTGCTGTTTTGGAAAATAAGCACAAGATCTCGAAGGCTACGAATTTCTCATCAAATTCCATTGCAAATCAAAGATATTTTGATACATTAGTGCATTTCTGAATTATCAAAGCAATAGAAAAATACTTTTTCGTTCGACATAAAACTTGTCAATATTTCTTTTGAATACATGCACTACGTATTTATTAATCGTTCCAAACATTAAATAATTCTTAAACTCGCCTTAGATCTCATCAAATTTCTTGATGAAACACAAGTTGAACATGGTTTATCAATTACGCGAGAATCAAAAATAGAAACGCATACATGTAGTTGGACATTGGAAGTTAAATATTTGAATATTCGTTTGCAGGATACGGTGCTATACTCGTGGCGGCGGCTGTGATCATTTTCCTGATGGTTCTGTCGTTGCTGGTGCGATTCGTCATGGAGAAAAGCTTCTGGCGAGGTTAGTCGCGGGTCTCCTTGCAACCGGAAGGTCGCCGAGATGTCGCACTTGTGACGCAACGAACGCTTTCCACCGTCCTCGATCCAGACTGACTCTAGAGTAAGCGTTATCACGGTATAATTCCTCTCGCGCTGGCGCAATCGCGGGTGCAATTAGAGCGTGATTGCTCCCCCTTTTTGCCCTGAAACGAAACGACAGGGGAATTCGCGAGTTGTACATTCCTGTAGCCGATAAGTGCATTGTTAAGTGTCCATAACATTTCGCGGAACGACGCATTTCTGCCTTAGTAGAGTAGCTAGTGTTGCTATAGCTTGTACAGATCGTTTTTTATTGCCGTTAAACTTAACATTTTTATAATGTAAACGTAGATTTTTATTCTACTGGAGTATCTACATAGAAAATGTGGATCGATTTTTACCGTGCTAATCAAACCACTTATTCGATGGATAATCTGAATTCTTCTTTTTTTAATTTTGCGAAGAATTTCGTTGTGATAGTTTATTGAAAATTAAGAATACGGTGCATTATTTCACTTTATTTTGTGAAAACGAAGCGAAAGATCAGTGATTGTGATAATCTCGTGAGGTTGCCAATGTATGTATTAACAATCATCGATCATATGAATGTTATTTACGAAGTGTATACATTTTACATTAAAGATATCATATTGTTAATTTCTTACGTAAAAAGAAATGTACTGAAATAAACAAAAATTTATCCTGTATCTCATTTATCACTGTGCATCGTACAAAGAAGCCTCTACAGAAGTGCGTGAAGAATCAGAGGAATAAATTTAAGTAAATATAGTATGTTCTTTTTTTTAGTCGTCGAAACAGGATGCATCGATGGCTATAAATTCTCCTGAAGCATATTTTTCATCTGCTACGCCAGGTTCGCTGAATATTTAGTGTTAATTTTACAAAAAAATATTGAATTATTTTCCTCTTCCATTGAACGGTGAGTCAATTTACAGTCTCTTGTACATTCGTCATTTATTATGGATCGTTTAGACTGTTTAGCTGAAGAGTATTCGTTTTTTTCGCTTTTCACAGGCAATAAACTTGTTGGAATGGTGAATCAATCTCGAGGAACATAAGTACATAGAAACTGTTACCACGGAGCGCAAAGATAATAGACAATCCTCAAGAATCAGTTCAAGACACCAAAAGATAAAAGCACAAGCAATACTGTTCCGAAGATATCATAGAAATTGGATACGTTTCCAGGAAATGCAGAAACACGTTGGAGACAGCGTCAACTTACTGCAATTAGGTGTCACCTGACAGACACTGCTCTCAATCAACCACATGAGCAATTAAAAATACCTAACTGGTGACGTAAGGATCGTTAACTCAAGTAGAACACAGCAATTGTGTAGACACTGTTTCATCACTCGAGATTCAGTTTGCACCTGGGACGTCGATCGTCGGAGCCTTGAAGCCCCGATTCTTGCCACAAGGCGTTAAAATGACGAAGCATCGTCGCACCCGCGGCAAACTACAACGGGACAAATCACCTTTGTATCGTTGCAAGAGAACACGAAGAATAAACACTCCTGTTGATTCAATATTGCGTTCGCGGAAAGAGCCGACAGCGTACTTAGGCGAGCAAACGTGTGCGTGTTGACTTTTAGACGCGGCTTGGCCTTCTTCAAACGACTGTTTTATTCCACTTGAAATTCCGCCTCCTTCGGAACGCCATTGCGCTGCGACGCGACGCGAATCAATTTTTCGAGAACTGATCGAACGGTTTCCTTCTGTCCTGTTGTTTGTCGCGCGATTCCATTCCGTGTAAATGGAACCCTTTCTGTTCGCCAAACGCCACGGAAATGGTACTCGTTTCGTGTTCTTTTTTTTGTCAGATTTACCTTCGAGCATTTCACTTACTTTATTTCCTTTCGCGAGTTAATCTTTGTATGAGCAAACATTTTTTTCCCTCGCGAAACATGCAATAAGATATTTGCACTTGAGTTAATGTCATTCATTACATGTGATAGTAATCAAAATTTGTTCGATCCTGCACTGTAATTATATTTTTTACCACAGTGACACGATAACGATTGCAGTACGTGACTGCGTACATTAGCATTGTTACTCTTGAAGCAAACAGGCGAGAATTAATCGAGTGACAATCGTTCGCTGTTCAAAGGCGACCATTTAGGATAATAATTGCTTTATAATGCCAGCTTTTAGGTGTATGTATAGTATTCGATTCAGGTGCAACGCAAGTGTGCCCCTAATTGCCTGTACGTCAATTCAGCTCATATTTCTCAGTATGTGTGTGTATATATTCGAAGTATTTACTGGTTTATTCATCCAGAAAGATTCGAAAAAATAGACGGCGACACGATGAAACACTGATATATGCAGATATATGAATTCAAGTATAAGAATTAAAAACATAATAATACTTCTAACAATAAAGTAGGTTCCACTCTTCCTTGAACTTCAAATAAGTAACACCTGTCACTTCCCAGTTTCAATCTTTAAAATTTGTATAAAGTACAACAGGTGTAATATAAATATAAATATTTGTTCATACTGATAATAGCATTTGCCTTCTGTAAAACATTTCAGAGAAAAAGACCTCACAAGGTGGACCAGCTTCAGGTCCCGAAAGATCCAGAGCCTCCACTGTCCGGATCCTAGTACTCGTTTCTGTTCCAGTGGCATTATAACTTTAATCATGATTAACAGTTTTATACGGTGATTGCCAAGCCTAACTCTGATAAAGTCAGTTTGACATCGTTGTCCAAACAGTCGGCGCGCATCCCTCAGGTTCCAAGCAACGCGCCACCGGGGAAATTAGCCGGCAAAATAATTCATGGGACGGAGCTTTTATTCGACGTCCACGTTCTGTCTGATATTACCAGGGAGATAGACAGAGAGGTACACGGTCGTGTAAACAAATGCGCTGGAAAATTGTTGATTCGCGCTAAGTACCCTCTGGAGCCTCTATCGTTTTGCGAATACTGGAAACCGTGTCGCGGACGTGGCGGAGAGGAGGGGGAAGTGAAAATATTATTGATGTAACTGCATTGTTAACGCGTTCGCCGCGGTGACGTTTTTCAGGGACCTCTGTATCCAATGACAGGAGGCAGACACACTTTGTTAGAGGCTCTTGTGTGAAGCAGTGTGGAGAAAATGGGACGGTTGACTTTTTAGGTAGACTCTGTGTAAATTTGAATAGAAGTGTACCATTTTAATAATCAATATTAGAATTCACGTATACAAATGTAGGAGTCTAACCGAAAAATAAGGCACGGGGATTCGAATCCACGATCCTCGGATCCACAGTCGACCGCTTTACCTACGCGACCAATCCCGTACCCTACGTTTCGTGTTCTTATTTGACTCCTTATTGTTGGGTATGGGAGGCGCGGATACTACACTCGGCTATCCTGAATTGACATTCATTCGCCCTCGAATGTCCGTTTTCTCGGGTTTCGCGTCTCAACAACAGTGCGCGCCGCGCCCTCTTTCGCGAGTGTACTCCCCTCTCTCTTTCTCTCTCGGGTTTC
>NC_071977.1:26886734-26923453 GCF_026283585.1 Hylaeus volcanicus
GCCGCACCCTCTTTCGCGAGTGTACTCCCCTCTCTCTTTCTCTCTCGACGCCTCACTGCTGCTGCCCGCTCCACCGTCAACACGACACCGTCGTTCGTTTGTCATTGTTGTTCATCGTGACTCATCGTCACTGGCCGGTCCTCTTCGGTGTAGTTGCCGCTGTAACCCCCCATCCCGGACGAGCCCCCATATGTAGGAGTCTAAACGAAAAATAAGGCACGGGGATTCGAATCCACGATCCTCGGATCCACCCCGTACCGACCAATCCCGTACCCTACGTTTCGTGTTCTTATTTGACTCCTTATTGTTGGGTATGGGAGGCGCGGACACTACATAAATAATTTCCATTCTTCGGTCTTCTAAGCCACAAGTACGGTCAATCCCATAAATATTCGTACAATCTATGTCTATTGAAGAAGTTTGACTAAATTAAATAAATGTTTTGATGTTACCAAATGAATTTTTTATTATGAATATGTATACGAATAAGCTTATACATGTATATGTTTATATATACATCAACATATTTATATAACGATACCCTTGGAAACATCAAATATACCATTTAATTTAAACAAATTTCTTCAATAGCCATAGAGGGTACGAATATTTATGGGACCGTATGTATCCATTTTCAGCCACCACGAGCGAACAAAAAGTAATAAATAACGAAACTAATCCGTACCAGATCCATCTCCCTTAGACCCAAGAGAAATTCAGCTCATCGCGATTGAAGAAAACACGTAATTCCCAGAAATACCAGGCTTCGGTGTCACGTAAAGCGTATCTTAGAAGTTTCCGAGGGCAGGGAACCCTCTGGCGCAAATTAAAAGAAAATTCCAGGAGCGGGATTCTCTTTTCTCAGCTATTACCGCAAACCGCGGACGCTAACTTTCTTCTTTTTCAATTCTTTACGTTGCGAGCACATTCGAGTACAGCCGTTTCAAATTAAAGTTTAAATTGCGTAAACTCCGGGAGGAACAAGCGTCTTCTTGAAAAAATAAATGCCAGAACGAAATGAGTTGGTCGCCTTAAGAAAACGAGACGGACGAGACGAGGGGCGCACGTGAGAGGGTCAGGTGGCTGTCAGCGGGTTCCGGGTAGTTAATTACCTTACATGAAAGGAACCTCTGCCCTTTCGGCGCCCTGCTCAGCCCCTGGGTGCCGTTGAGACCTTCGTCGTCTCGTCCAGCTAACCTTGAACCACCCAACTTCGTCTTCGTCACCTGTAAAGGGGCGGGGGGGGGGGGGGGGCCCACGACCCCGCGGCCCGACGAACAAGTCGCGTTCTCTCTCCCCGAACGCCTGTCCGTTGAATGAGAAAGGGGTAAATGGGAAATCTGCTGGTGAAACGTTCCTATTCGTATTAATTCCCTGCTCGCTGCAACGCGTGGGCATTTCCTTTCACGCGGGCAGTTCCGCGGCGAATCAACGTTTCGATTAATTTTCAATCAACGTTTCTTAACGCGAACGCATCGATTTCAAAACTCACCGTCCGTTTCGTCCGCGCTATTCCGGTATTTTATTACTCCCCCATTACGCGCGGATTACGCGATATTTCTTTGTTTCGTTCGTCCGCAACGTTCGTATACCTCTCGCGCAATTCACGGTTCCCCTTTTCGCGGTATTTTTACACAGCTGTCCGATATTTTATCACGCCCGAGGCATTTTTCACCACGCTCCTTGTTAGCGGTATCGCATTTTCGGATTTTATTAATTTTCATACGCCGCCGACGAAACGAATAAATTGATACGCGACGGAATATGTCAATTAAAATATCGGTTCGATCAAAAATTCCGCGGCTGTGGGGGCTCGCGTCGAATTTTTTTATTTTCTTGCCCGGGAACGGGGGTGCTTCCGTTTCGTGTAAAAAACCAAAGAACGAGTGTCATACGTCGTGAAAATGGCACGACAAACAGCGGTCCCTGTTCTTCGGGTGATTTATCGACGAAGTTGTTCGAAGCGAAACATGAATTCACGATTGTGCAACAATGATTCATGGCGATATAAAGCGCGCCCAATAAAATCGTGTAGAAGTTTTGAGGGGGGTAGGGGAGTGGGGGGGAGTGGGAAATCGGGGCGAAAAGGCAGTTCGCTGAAACTGCCGTGTCGTTACGCGATGCTGGTGGAATCGAATGCAGTCCGCGGTGGGTTCCCCTTTTTATTTGCTCGAAATGTACGTAACCGCGTCGAGACTGACGTCGATTAAAAGAGAGATTCGTCATCGCGGCGTTTCGAGTTTGCTGCACGAGAGATTCCTTGGAAAGGTGAAACTACGAAGGAGATGGTAGTTACTTTTAACTCGTTGTTTAATTTTAGAGAGCGTCGCAAACATCCTGCGCGAGAGGAAAACGAAATTTTGGATTTTATTAGGGAGCATTCGAGGTACATTCGATATGAAATCTAGCTAAGAAGGAAATAAAAAAAGAAAACTTCGTGAAATAAGATTGCAATAGGATCAAAGCATTAAATGAAATAAATAAATGCATTACAAAATCATGTATGAAAATAAGGATTTTTTGAGCGTGCCCACGAGTGCTGACCAGTGGCCAGTGGTGGTCAGTATTAGCCAGCAGCGGACATTCTACTTATTAATTACTACGATTTAGATATAGATTGGACTCTTAGGCGTGTGTTCACCTTCTAAAGATTATTCCTTCATCTTGGTATACGGCTTGCTCTCATATCCAATACAATTCTTCGGTACAATAGTAAAACAATCTTACTCGAACATTTTAACTTATATTTTGATATCCCCTGTTTTTCTCCATTATCACATTTCCTACAAGAAACACTGACGTGCATTAAACGAAAGCAACATGCACTGCGTCCAGACGAAGGCTGATTAGCCTGAGCTCTGTAACAAGTTCTTTGTACACACGTTAACTTTGTTGCAAAGCAGACCACGAGGTTCGTTTCGTTTACAAACGAAATAAATTAAATATAAAAAGGGAATAACATAATTACACAAATGCAACAACAAGCCTGCGCGCCTTTTCTCCATCCCGGTTAAGTCCTTTCCCGTCCTCTTTTCCTCCATGGACGATTATCTCTGGGAGAAGGCGATATAGAGGGAAGCCATTGCGAAAGAGGGGGTGGGAAAAAAGTGAGAGAACACGCGGAAATGGAAAAGCGTAAAGGAGCTCAAATCCTTGTCTAAACATTACCGTGATTACGCGCGTAACAGCCTCTCCCGCGTAAACTATCGCAGCACTTGCTTCTGACGTCTGCTTTGTCCCACCCCCGCCCCTCCATCCACTTCCAGCTTCTCTAAGGATGCCCACTCCGTGTCGCGTACGCGTTTGCGAACGCTCGCTTAAACGCGCTAATAATCGTGCTCGTCTCTCGTTTGAATTGCACGCCGCGACTGAAGTTAACGCAACGACTATTGCGGGGAGTTTTGCTATCGGGGTCTCAACGATGGCTGGCGCGCAAATCGGGAATCCCCGATGCTTGTGAAATTAGCAACCGAACGCTTCAAACTTCGTATTTCGTGCACTCACGAGGGTTATGGAAAATCGTTTGATGGCGAGACATAAGAGCAAGCTCCGTGTATATTACCGAAGAGTGAATGGTTATTTTAATATTAACCATTTGCACTCGAGGCCTCTTTATCTGGTATCTACCAGCAACTCGAGATACTTTCTTAGTATTCTATTGCCACGAATCCTAAACTTAGATTGACTAGCTAATTTGACATTTGAATATCAGGTCACTTTTACCTCAACGACAATCATTATATTGACACTTCGAGTTCCAAAGAAGTTAAACCTAAACAAACGTTGGTTGATTCGCTGGGTCAAACCTAGTGGCGACCGAGAGTCACCTCCAAGCGCAAAGGGTTAAAACTACCAAGTCGATGTACTTGACTCGATCATCAAGCTTCAAGTACTTCGAGTTTCTTTCTAAGGGAAAGAAAAGGAATCCCAAAACTTTAAACATCAAATATACCGTAATTGAATAAATTGAGTATCTATTCGAGCTGCTCCTCGCTATCAAACCATCTTCATTTGTCCAACTCAATCCAGAAGAGTCGCTCGCGTTGAAAGCACGATTGAAAAAAGCCCCCAAAAAATTGTGAAAAACAAAACATCGCATCCTGGGTAAAATAGCGCGGGTGAAAGACGGAATTGTCACCGGTGGAACGCGACAGGGAGCCGGGTTGAGCATCGATTTCCGTTTTGGCCCAATAACTCTGCCTCCATTTTCACCGTTACCAACTTCCGGGCCAGAAAGGACAGCAGGCGGCTCGCTGGCTCTGTCCCGTCCCTCTATGGCTCGTCATGTGCCCGTGACAATGGGATCGCGGCCGGTTCATGCATAAATGCGACGTAACAATAAACAGAGCGACGCGAGCGGGGGTTGGGCCACGGGGGTGGCGGCAAGGAGAGATGCTTCAAAGGCCGTCCATAGCCGGAGGATCAGAAACCGATATGAGATTTGGCTGTGTATGAATGATGTATCCCGCGACCAGTGCTACTTGCAATCTCTGCCGCCCTCTCGCTCCAGCAGCCGGGGGGCGAAAGGGCGGGTGGGGTAGGAACGAGAAGAGGCGGGAATGTGTTCTCTGTTTGTCCATGGATATGTACCGCTATATTGCATATACGTATATCCCAGTTTCGCTCGGGAAAGGTGCGCGGGATGGGAACGTTTTGCATTCGTAACCCTCCCCTGTACACACCAGCGTAATTGCTTTTAAGGGGACTTTCTGATGTGACGACCGAAGAATTAAGCGTACTTTGGGAATTTATTTCGCTCTCTATCAAATCAAGAACCACTCCAATGTTTTTTCTACTAATACTATCATTCGTAAGAATTGTACAAATATTTTTGTACGAGCTTTATTATATTTCTTCATTTACGTTATCGGTAAAATAACTCATGTCGACGTCGGTACCTTTATAGTAATTCCTTTATTTTTATATTTTTCTGGGGGAGCTAGAACCATTTACACACATTTTCTATTTAGATACATGTATTATTTTTCATTCACTCTGAACGAATTAATCTTGTTCGTAAGTGTATGTGTTCGAATCTGCAGGGTAATGTTTGGAACAAATTTTATACTTTGTTGCTGCGAGGGTTAATTAATCGAGTTCTCGTTCTTTGACCATCTTGAGGCGAGTTTTGTTGGGCAGACCTCGAACAGAGAGTCCGCACGATGGTTCGAGTTTACAACTTCGCGATGTCCGACGCGCGTTAAGCGGTCGTAACGCGCCCAAGTTCAATTTCCAGCAGCTGCGCGAAAAGAGCAACGCGTTATTGCCCTTGGAAGTCGTCGCCGATATTGCCAGCGAGGACTTCCCATGTAATAAGGACACTTTGCAGCGCGGGATGGTCCTGTTACGACTGCGAAACGGATTGGAACTTTTTGCGTCGCGTTATCGATTAGGAATCAAGCTGGGCATTGCTCGTTCTTCCTGGATTATACTGCAGGTATTGGTGAAATTTATTTGTTTCAAGCTGTTTCGTAGCATTTTCTTAAACTGCATGATACTTCCATTAGACAAATTGAAAATATTTCTATTATTAGGCTGGTTGTCTCTCTATAAATAGATGGAACCAATATGAGTCAAATTTCCAAATACTTCCTTCAGTTCTAGTAGTACACCTGGTTACACGGGAGGAAGCGAATGTTTGTCTCAACCGATGAAATTTAAGACTGAATAATGTACGCGGTATATTTCGATCGCTCCCAATCGACAGCTGCCATGTCATAATTATAAATAAATACCATCCTATTTTCCGTGCCACTAGACAGACAGTTCTCCGTTCAAAATTCCAGTTGTTAATCCAGGTCGTGGTATATTAATACATTTAAATCACAATAATTTTAAAATGTAACATCCGCAACGACTGTGGTTTTGACGTGTACATGTCTTTTAGAATTCTTGTTAGAATTTCTAACGAAAATCGTCTTGCAGTCAAAGGGTTGACAATAATTTTTTTTTTTTTTAAGGTACGTTGAATCGCCAGGAGAATCAAAAGAGAGTCTAGCAAGAGGGAAGACGATCGATTCGATGGTGCAGGTACCAGTAATCGCGCGGAAAACCATTGGGGGCTGTTTCTGAAGCTTATCGTGGTCGCGCAGCAAAAGCGGGAAAGCATGGAGGTCTCGAGCCATTCAATTGTCGTGATAACGTCGGGATCCAAGTCAAGGCGCATCAGACTCGGCCGGAAACGACCTCGTCGAAGAGCTTCCTGCCCGTTTAGTTTCTCTCCTACCGTCGACCACTTCCTACTTCGCACTCCAAGCGAACTTTCCGTCATAAGTAAACGAATTTATCCCACACGCGTAATCTTCGAACGTGAATAAATTACGTGCATCCATTTACATATACAGACTATCTTTACAAATTTAATGGCACGTGTGTACCATAGAAAATTTCACGACTTTCTGATAAATCACCCTGGAAATACGAAGCCAAAGAGGCCAGCGTACATATACTCACACGTGTAACGCGTACAGAAATTTTCTAAAAATTGAATAGCATCAATGGTTCGCGTATAGAAGTCTCCGTTCAAAACTTCTCGATTTTCTGATAAACCACCGCTCATGAATGACGCATAATAGACGCCAACGTACGTATACATATTCAAATATACATCTTGCCACCGATTTTCTTGAATTCGTGAACTCAAGGCATTCAATACCGGTCGAGAAAGTACAAAATCCACGCAGTACTCCTATTGAAATTCACGATGCATTTTGGTTTTCCATCAAGTCCCTGATTCCGAGATTCGTAGGGAATCTTGCTAAAATCAGACTTCTTTAATATCTAGCGTAACAGGTAGTGTCCTTTAGAAGTTTAATTTCAAATTGAAATGTTTCACAATGAAACGACAATATGAAATTTCACAACGAACTATTTAATTTTCTTTTTCTATTTTGCTGTTCTTGCATGCATCAAAAGGCCATATATGTACTCATCCTTAGTAGTATCAACACTAGAATTTCGATGAATTTTCATCCGATGAAAAATTTCATTCCACATTCAATACTCTATAAAAGTTTCCTCCAATACTGTTCAACACCATATGACTCCAAAACCAGTGCTCACTCGATTATATAGTTCGTTCAGCAGTTGAATCGAGAATCTTATCAATTCGAGACGCATCGAGCGTCGCGAATAGGTGCGTCATCGTCCCCATTCGCTTATCAGGCGCAAACACAAGTGTCGCGGGGCCGTTGAACTTTGCCAATTGAATTTGTAAGTCGCGATCCCCGGAACACAGTCCACGTTCGCTGTAACGGTCGAGATAAGTGCACGATCGCGAAATCGAGGAAGCGTTATCGCCGTCAGTTCCATCCTGGTCTCAAAAATATCGCGAGGAACGTAAAGTTCCATCGTTCCGATCTTAATCAGTTATTCCACAGGGTAGACTGCAATCGTGGCCCAACGCAATTGCCATTCTGATTGTTCGTCCTTCCGTATTGTTCGGGCCTTAATACAATCGGTCCATGGTGCTGCGAATTCTCCACGAACCTTCGTTCCTCTGTCGCGCAAATCATGGGAGAATCGAAAGGGTCTGTGACGGAAGACTAGGCGGAAGCATTATTCGGCGGAGGTGCGAATCGTTGTAGAATTGTCTGGAGCGGTGTTTTTCAGACTTGCTTGTCCTACGGACAGCCTGGATTAGGGAAAACTTGGCAGACATGGAGTAGAATGAATAGAATGAATAGAATGAATAAAATGAATAAAATGTAGAAAATGAATAGAATGAATAAAATGAATTATTGATTTTTAAGGTACTTTAAATATGCATCTTAAGGAAATGTTTTTGCTTTGAGAATTTGTATGTAATTCAGATAGAATTAAGGTTTATTTAGTTTAGATTCTGTTAAGAATCTCGTATGGTTTGGAACAAAATAATTTTTTTTATGTTGAATAGTGATAGAAGTCTCTACTTATCCACTAAAAAAAGCGAAGGCCTACTTAAGAGTGAATACTAACCCTGCGTGCAGTTTATTCCATATCTCGTACAATCTCGTACAACAAAAGTTCCTTAGATTTGCATCGGTGACGCGGGAACGGTGATCGCTATCGACGACAGAGACGATTTTATTCGATTAATGTGGATAATTGAACGGCTTCTGGAGCGTTAGTTTCACTTATGAAAGAGCCCCCGCTGATTGATTCACGAAGGTTGCTCAAATATGTCGCGACGAACTAATGTCGGTGTATCGTATTCGGTACAATCTGCAAAATCGGATTACAGTTCGGCGCTGCACGGCACCCGATCGACAAACTAAACTGAGTTAAGCCCGGTATTAGAAGCAAAGCCTCGTTTATTAATTCAAACCGAAGTTAACCCTCTGTGTTTCTCTTCGCGAACTCGAGGAAAACCACTGGGGTGTGACATTACAGTGGCGAGGGGGCCACTACACGGTTAGATCAAAGTTAATCCGTGCAAACACAGCGTTCTCCATGATATCGGAAACGCGCGTGTACACGGAATAGTTTAGCAGCGCTCGATGCAATCGATTCTTTCTTACCTGAGCCGTTGCTATCGCTTGGACGCAGTCGAGCTCCGTTACCGTTCGTTTTACGAATATTTTTAAGTAGATGAACGCGTCTATGCCTGGGATAATATTCCACACATGTTTACACTGTCCACCTATACACGTTTGTTATAGTCCGCCATTATATTCAGATATAGAGTCTAGCAAATTATATTCATGTGAGCATCATGACCTAAATCGATGATTAGAAGATTGGTATTCAAAGTTGAGTGCACAAAGTGGCACCATCACTGAAATGAATTACTGTATGATTTTCTTGATGGTCATCTGGATTATTATTGAAGCAAACGATAGAACCAGTGCTGCCAAGACAAGGAAGATGTGAATTTCGACTTGGTCGACCACTTCTCCGCGCGTTCGTCCTCCCATGTCCACGATTCCGGATGAAAATGTCTCAAACTATTGACGGAGGGCGATTCACAAGCAATTCGTCGATCCCGACGTTCGACCTCGTCGACTCGAGCTTCAGTCGCGACTCACGCCGAGGGAATAGCTGGTAGCAATTTGAGGGGAACCTCGTTATCGAAAGTTCGACGTCCAAGGGACCGCCAACGCCTCTGTTCGCCTCACTAGCAAAGCAAGACGCTGTTCGCAAGGGTGCAGCCTTAACTCCGTTTATTCGTCGCCATGGTTGAGCACCATTCCACAAGAGCCTTGGCGATGATGCTTTGTTATGGAGCTTTCGGCAGGCCTTGCTTCACCCTTCAAGGTTCACGATTTAAATAAAAGTGGTACGTAAGAAGAACAATAGAGAAATAGTTTTTATTCTAGATTGAAATAGGGTATATATAGGCTTAGCTGTATAAATTTAATGACATCAATATTTTTGTTTAATTTAATACATGACCTTATGTAGAAACAGAGCACAGCATATGCATTTCCTACTTATTAATCGTATTCGACACTCTGCTTTCAAAATAACCATTTCGATATTCTACTTTTAACATTTCTCTCCATTCATTTAAAATTAACGTGAGTGTACATAATTTACAAAATACGCAAGCGGCTCCCCTTAAAGACTTCAAAAAATGACATAAAGCCGCAGGTTCTCCATCCTTGTCACAAGCTACCATCCTAAATTGATCGAAATCGTCGTCCGCCATTAACGTCCCTCCCCTCGTCAGTAGCAAAACGTCAACGCTCGTTGTGCCAGGGCCCTAAAGTCGAACCCCCATTTGAGGGGCGACGTAGAACGAACGAAGCGGTCCCCGGTGGAAAGAGAGTTTGCATAGCGGAAGTACCCTCGAATCGATTCATCGAAAACATCTAACCCTCCCGGCGCCCCGTTCGACGTGTCTCGTGGGAGGACCTGCGAAGGGGTGGGTCGTCAGAGGGAGAAGGGTTGCAGGGGATCCTGGACGCATCGCGAATAGAAAATACCCTGATCTTACCGACTACACCCCTCCACTCTGCCTCTTCCCTCTAGTCGTGACTCCCCCCTACCCTTGATTCGATAGGCTGCATCGACTACCCTCGAATCAGCGGAAGAAAATGGGGAAGAGCTGGCAAACGTTGTTGCTGAACTTTTCTTCATTGTAGTTCGGAATGTGTGGAATTTTCTTCCTTTCAATAGTCAGTACATGCGACCAAAACTTTGACTCTGACGAGAGATGCACGTTATTAGATGAAATATGACGCCTTCAGGGTCAATAAATGAAAATGTTCAAACACTTCATGGCATGGAGAAGTCATGATGGAAGATTTTATAAGTTGTTTGGAAAATTACTCATGAAGTACTAAAGTAGACGGACGCATAATTTATACGCATACATAGAGAATTTCTTTTAAAATTGTATAGTATAGATAGTAAACTTTCATGACTGTTTAATAACTGACATTTGAGATACAACCCCATAGATGCCAGTGTACCTATGTTTATTCATACAAACACACAGAATTTTTCAAAACATGGCATCAATATTCCACGTACAGAGCACAACGCACATAGCGAACATTCCATACCCAAACACAGATTTTCGAACGGAGTTTTTTGAATTCCATGGCCCAGATCACCCAAAAACATCAAGAAACGCGTACCCATACGAATATTCCACCGAAAACAGTGCACCTCCCTTGTATTCAATACCAGTCGAAAAAGTACAAATAAAATTGCACCCTGTCTGCCTCCCCCGTCGCCACCCCTCATTGGGCTCGTGCCGCGGCGAGTATTGAATATTCAAAACTTTCCTCGCGGAAGAAACTTTCGCATCTTGCGCAACCTGGCGACGAGGAGTTTTAAGAAGCGGGTTGAGGGAGGTTCTTGTGGACTTTCACGTGGTTCTGGCGCTCGACTGCGGCAGACAGATTTGATTTTATGAACGGCTGAGATATGGGTGGGGGGGGGGGGAAGGGATCGTCTGGAAAACGTGAATAATTGTTAACTTCTGAATTCTTCTCGGACGCGGCCGGATACGCCGCGACGCTAGGAAGAGATTCGGTTTGAAATGGGGTGGTGTCTGGTCTTTGCAGGCGTATTTCGGCCGAATGAACGTACCCCTTTCTTCCTCGAATCTTTCCCCTCGATGGCTGACGAACGAATCATTTGGTGAAAGAGAAAACTTATTTTTATCTTATTTCTATTTATCGTCTTTGATTAGTTTCAACTTTCGAACCCTGCAGTACGTTAATCACCTGATTTATAAACACCAGAATCATTGCAAACCTTGATTGAATTGAAGAAATCAAAGAAATTACAGTCCCTATGAAATTAATATTTCTTGAGAACTCCGCAATATAAAAATGGATCATGTAATTAAATTAGCGTACCGTGCATAACCAACCCCTAGGCTCCACGTTAAACCAAACAAATACATACCTGTGGCCTTCCAAGTCTCTTACCAATGAAACCTACCGAGGGACAAAATTCAGTAAAACATTCTGCCCATCGTCTGATTTAATATCGTTAATGCGTCCCTTTGACATTGAAATAAATTCGCTCAACAACCCCTGCGCGCATAAAACACGGTAAGAAAAATTTGTCGGCGATTTCAGATTAAGACGTCGTCCTTGAGACTTCGTTTTCTGAGCCCTTCGGAAAATATTCGATGCTAATTCAATTGTCACATGCTGCTCTGCTCCCCGCGCAGGTTGATTAATTAATGGAAAAGACGAGATCGAAAGAGGCAGATCTCCAGCACACGGAAATACGATTAAGTCTTTTTCACACGGTCCGCAGAGGAAAAGCGTCCCATCCCTCTCCGACCAACCCCTGCGGTATCGTCATCCCGCTCTTGATGCAACGCCACCATCTTCGCCACTCGTCCGAGGCCTGAAGAGACTGATCTAATTACGCCGGCTGAAATGAAGTCAGAATACTGAAAGGAGGCGGCTGACTAGATAGAGCGCGGGCTAAAGCATAATGGCTGACCAAAGGGAACTGGCGATGTTGTCGCAAAAGGTGACTAGCGCAGTGGTTGTTAACTTCGTTTCAGCTCCGTGACACACTTCGGGATAGCGTTTTACGAAGTAAATAAACGTGGATAGTTTATAATTAATATGACGATCGTTGGAGTTTGGACATGGAGGAATACATTTCTCTTATGCCATTTTGAATGAACTTGATGCATCTATTAGATGCTTCTATTGCCTTGCAAACAGAATCGAAGCGATTCAGAGTGTCACAAAGAACATGCAATGAGAAATATAAAATGAAATCGTACGTGATCTTCAATAATTGCTCCACAAGATAATAGGTAACCACAATTTATTTTGAACTTAATTATTGATTCTGACTGTTACAATCAAAATAGAAGGCAAAAGTAAGAGTTCACCAATAATTCCTCTTTAATAAAATACCAACAATCAAACCTAGAAAAATAAAATCCAGTGCTCTCGAAGCCCAGTCAGCGAGGATGACGTTATTGTGAATAATTTCTCGGATCCCAAATAAACCCGAATGGGGGAAATTATTACTTTTTAAACGCGAAAGATGGCACAGGTAGATCCTCGGAGGACGAGTGATTCGATTAACTCCGTGCTCTTTGAACTGCGAGCCATCTCCACGGCGCATCTGCGATGCTGTTTAATGCGCAATCGACGCCCCGCTTTGAGGCCGTTTCATGTGTCTCGAGTTTCAAAGTAAATCTTGAATAAGATCCGCGCTCTGCACCTTGTAGACGCGCCTCGACGCGCGGCCACCTTTCTCCGGTTGCGATTCACAGACGAAAAGCTCGTAAAGATTTATACGACGCGGAATTAAACTCGGACGAGTGGGCAGAATTAAATTCCGTTGAATCGGGTCGATATAATACCGTCTATTCCTTGGGCGACATCGTGGCGCGTTATTTACAAAATGACAACTTCAGTTGTGATTTGAAATCGAAGTAGAAGTCCGGATATATCAGAATCAAGGGCGGAATGACTAGGGGAACATTTTATGTTTTAGGACAATGGATGCGTATTTGAAACTCTGTCACAATTCGTGGCTTGAATGTGTATGAATTAATTAGGAGTAGGAGGGTTTGCAGATGTGATGGAATGGTACGTTTGTTGGTCTTAAACAAGCATCGAATTTGGAGCATTGGTTTGTTTGATTGGGTCGACGTCAAGTTTGCCTTTTCGTGTATGACTTAATTTATCGATTTAGATTGTTATATCATTGTTTTGTGTATTAACGAGTTAAAGTGAAAAGTTATGTATATGACATATAGAAACCCAGAATTTTTAAAAAGTAGTCCAAAGCACATACGCCACATTGCCTGAATGGTTCACGAAATTGCGCATAAATCTATGTTTCCTTCCATTAATTATCGAAAGAGATGAATAAACAGTTCCATCGCTGAAAAATTCAGAAGTGGAGCAAAAGTCCGTGGAATATTGCGCGCCATTTCGAACGAGCTGCGAGACAAAGCGCGTCGATTCGCGGGGAACGGTCCAATAAAATCCGAAACGGAACGAGCGCGCACAGTTAATCAACTTCCGCTCGACGAGATCGCTCGATACCGAAATCCTCGTTTCGCGCGTATTTATAACAGCAGAGGCATCCCGCCGGGGGACGTAGACGCGCAGGGATTAGTTCACGCACGAATGGATCCCTCGGTGGCAGCACCGAGGTTCCCACGGCGTTGAAACGGCGTCGGCGTCGCGCGTCCTCAGGAATCCATCGCGCCTACGACGTCGAGAGCCGTTTGCTGGAAACCAGCAGCCGCGACCCTCCGAGGATGTTTGCTCCCATCCGTGGCTCCTCGTAGCTACGGAATTCATACTTGACATCAAAGCAACGTCTGCTCGATGCATTATGTTAACGCCCACAGGCTCACGCAACGCGCGTACACGCACGGAAACGCTTCATTCCCGTTTACCTAGGCGTACTCCAATCGGCGCGAACGGACCCGACGCCGTTTCGTCTGTTGTCGCTTCGTGTACCAGCCGTAATTACTCAGCGTCGGGACGCCAGGCTGCGCGCTTGTCTCATTTACGTGTGCGTGGATGAGGAACGGGGAGGATCAGAATCTTACGAACGAGTTCTCGAAATCGATGGAACGATTGTCATAGAGAATGGTTCTTGAGGAAACAAAGAAAATTGTTTTTGAATGGTGGCTTCTTTAGGAATTTAGTCTGGAGAAATGCATGAGATTATTGACCTTTCCTTTGGTAGCATTTGTATATGTGCCTTTGGGAATGAGAAATAATTTTTGTTGGTATGTTAGTCGTAAGAGATAAAAATGGCACCGAGGAAGATTGTTACAGTGGCATTTTTCGGTAGGTCTTGATGATTTTACAGATGTATGAGTGTAGATGTACAAAAATACAGTTTTTAGAAAATTTCAAACAGGTTCAGCCTAAAATTACATGCTTCTCAACAGGTCTTCTTAAAAATAGCTTTCTACTAAATCACATGCAGTGCCATTTTTTCCAAATTATGCTCTCGGAAAGTATGTTGATAATAATGTAAAAATAATCGAGCGCATTATCGAAGCATTTGAAAAATTCATAAACTGCAATCGTCGTTGACCCTATAATACATTTCTTCCGTGTGTTTCTATTAACAGCGATCGCGAAAATGATAACAACAGCAGCAACGGTTGACGACGATTTAATAAAACGACGCTGATCGAACGCGAGCTCGATACAGGAAACGAATTAACCCGAGTGCCGTTTAAAGCATTGCTAATACACGGAACGCTTAATCGGGGCTCGCGAATTAAAATGGATCGGCAGAGGGAAATTTTTCATCGTGTTTGTGCCGCGAAAATTTTGCGAAAATCTCGATCGTTTTCAGTGATTTGTAACGAACCAGATATATTCGAAGCGATGGGCAAACGAATATTTTCAACGCGTCTGGAATAAATCAGGAAGGTTACAAATTCTGTAGCGTGTTGTAAGCGGCCTAATTCAATAATCGTAAAACCGTTCTGTACATCGCTTGTTTGATTAAAAATTTCACGTGTTTTGTGAGTTTTACTTGTAGTTTCGTCAGATGTTTAATAATGGGTGCTGATTTTTTTTTCAAATTTACTTTGTAGGAATAGAACTAAAATACATAGCAGGAGTTATAGAAAAATCACAAAAACTTCTGAATTTAACGTTAATATCATTCGTGTAGGTACAATCTTCACCAGAATCGCGGAGAAATTCGCTGAAGACGAGTTCCTCGCCAGCGCATAGGGATTCCCCCGCACACGCGTCGAGATTATTTAAAGTTCCTAAAGCGGTGAGGGGGTGGGAGATGGCGCGCATAGTCGACTCGCAAATTGACTAACTCCTGACCCGCCTGGTGAAATACGGTTGTCCGGATGAGCGTGTACCAACGGTTGCAACCTCTTGCCAACTCTCTAGCATCGACTGTCGCACCCTCGCGCCCCTTCGCGTCTTTTCCATCGCGTCTCACCTCGGCGTCAACCTTCTCGGCTGATTCGAGGCAGCTGGGCGGGAAATACGATAAACTCTCGCGAATCCCTCGCGAGTGACGACGTCGAAAAATATTTACTCCTCGAATGCCCGTCGGGCGTTCCTCTTACCTAAGCCTTTACCGCCTCCGTTCGCCCCTACCCCCTTCGCAGCCTCCTCCACCGTGTCACGGCAAGAACTCGTTTATCCGCGGGCCAAAGGTATTTACATAAATCAGCCATGCAATCTCTTTTTATATTTTGCAAAAGTATGGACCGAATATACGCGACGGAGGGTACACGCAGGGGGTGCGCACCCTCGGAACACGCTGTCCCGACTCCGACAAGCGTCTGAAACGATCCACGCACCAGTGCTTCCCAACAGGTGTGACGCACCAGGGTGTATTCGCGCGAATTTTCACCGAATCGTTGGCCAAATTTAATGGCAATTCTGAGGTGGAGGGGTGAAATATATCTATGTTCGATCGATCTGTAGAGGTGGCTTCGTAATTCTTTTGTACGTATAACAAAACCGAAGCTAAGGGGTGAATTTTCAAATTTGTCGTTTGTTAGTCTCCATTGTGTGTGCAACATGTTTTAATGAAATTTCCAATTTTTAGTTGAAGAACATACTACTGATTTGAAAAAGGAATTAATTAAATCTAAGAAAACAATTTTAACCACGTTATAAAAAGGGCTGACGTATACTCTTTGAACTTCACCAAATTCTGTATCATTTCATACCATACTGTGTCACTTAATGGAATTTTAGAAAGTACATCGATAATTGGATCACTTGCCTCTGTTTCAGCAATTTGAAAAAATGTGTCATATAAGTGTCAACCACCCTTAAGTGTGTCGTGACGCGAGGAAGGTTGGGAAGCACTGGGTGTACGCACTCGTAGTTGTTTCCGGGACGGGGCAGCTTTTTTGTCAACAGCCTTGCGAGATAAGCGGGTCACTGGGAGAATGCTTTCGCTTCTTTTTTTCGCCTTTGTGTCCCTTCCCCTCTGTCTACGTTTTGCTCTCCGTTCTTCATCCTTTTTTTATATCGCTGGAAATTCTTCCACCTCCCAGGGGTGAAGGCGAGATACGAGGCCCGTGACCGTTTTATACACCCCACGACGGAATGATAGGGCACCCCAATAATTTTCAAACCCTTTGAAGCTAATACAACGTGACCAAATATTGCACTTCTTTGGGTACAAATTAATCCTTCCTTGATAACATGACGTTTATATTCTTCTTCAGGAATTTATCTCGATTAACTTTAAACCATGTCATCTAAAATAATTCTATCCTGCCCTCAATCTTTTCATTTGAATTGGTTCCAAAATTAAAAAAATAAAAACTCACCGATTGAATTCTTTGCTCAGCGAATTCGACGTCACGACAACCTTGTAATAAATAGCTGGTCTCGTCCTTTGGGATTCCTTGTTCCTCTGGTCCTCGACGATGTCCGCCTGCGCGCGTACGCGAAATTTTTTATACCCTGGCGTGGGCGAGCAGGTCTCCTCACTTCTCCGCGGTGAATTTTTTAAAGGACGAAAAAGGCTCCGCGGCTGGGTCACGTCTACCTCCAAGGATGCTTTCTTCGAGGGAGTTGATGTCTTTTATGCTTTTGTGGCGCGCACAATGCGATCCGTGAGGAGTTACTTCGCGTGGCGTAAAATCGCAAGTTCTCGCGAATGCTGCACAGCGTCGCTGTTATTTATTGCTGGTTTGACGAACCAAGTTACGAAAGACTTCTGGACAAGTGGAAACGAGTTAAACCCGAGGAGTTGAAACTTCTAAAACGAATTAATCCTTATCTTCAACACTGCAAACATTTCTCTCGAAACATATATATTTATATATTATTACTTCATATTTTTTAGTCATATGTAAATAACATATTTATATCTGAAAACCTGGATCGAAAGTCGACACGTTTATCAATAGAATAAACTATATTTGTGCTGCACATAAACCGTGACGCTTATGTTCAAACGCCACGCACTCGTACTTGGACTAAATAAATAAACAATACCACTCGTAACTGGCGAACCAGTCGCGCAATTTTCCGGAGCGATGGCGCGTCAAAGTCGAAACTGTCCCGCGATCGGGGGCCCAGGCACGAGCTTTTCACGTGGAATACGTTTGCGTATCGACGGTGGCGGGTCGGGGCAGCGGTACTTTCGGTTAATGATATCGAGGTCGAGCGTAATAGGGTGAATTTCGAGGCTGCTTTGATGTCGATCTAACCAGACGCAGCGTCACCCCCTTCGGATCGACGCCCGTTGAAATATTAATTAATCGAGGAAAGACAAACGTAGGCGCGGACAGCGTTCGATTATTTTCGGTCTGGCTCCAGGCGAGCCGAGGCTAATTAATTAAAAGTAGCCCGTGAGAACGCGAATTGTTTCCTTCCACTCTTTCCCGATCCTGGAGGAAATCGAGCGTGCGACCCCCGCCCAGCGATTAATCGCGCCCACCGTGCCGGCTTGTATCGTTACTGAGGATATCCTTCCGGAAGCCCTTCCTCGAGGCGTCGATAAATTCCCTTCTTCCAGAGAAACGATGATCGCGTAACCCGTCTACCCGCGTAACCCGTGATGAAGCGCTGGCTGAGGATGTTCTTAGTTCTTATCCATTGAATTACTTTTTATTTCAGACAGAAAGGGGGTGGGAAGCGAAACGGGGGCGAAGGCAGCAGGTGCTCAGACTCCAGGAAAACATGTATCTCGAGGATTGAATTCGACTGGAATTGTAATTAATACTGTCGAGGTTTCAGGTTGCCGAGAATCCAGGGATCAAGTGAATAGAACCATCTTGCTCCCAAACAAGATGGAGAAAGTGACCAAGCAAGTCCTCCGTGGATCCATATTTCTAGAGGTTTTGGGATTCCTTGATGTGTTGCTTGAAATATTTTTTAGATTTAAAGGTCCTACATTTTACCAATGAAATTAACGAGGCATCGCCTTTCTAAACATAACGCCGACTTATTAATTAAATCATTCCTAATTTCATGGATGTATCTCGATTAGTTTAGGTTTCCTGAGTGGTCGATTTGAGGACCAACAAAGTCTGACAACATCATCAGAGAGTATAAATTCGAATTAAGATACTTTCAGTAATTTCGCTCAACTTCCGTGGTTTTTCATCGCTGGCTTTTCCGCCTCGATGGCAGGGTTTTGTTCTCCAACGTTGCAAGCGCTTTCTCGGTCGTATCGATACATTCCTTTTTCGATTCCTGGCACCGGAGGCAAAGGAGGTTCGAAAGTAGTTGTTAGGTCGAAGCAAGAAGCAGCGAAAGCGCGCGAAAGCCAAGTTTTCAAGGAAGAAGGCGGAAAACGGCAGTTGACGGGGCGATTTATATCAACCGATAGACCGAATGGTGTGTGCTTGTACTTTTCAGGCTCAGACCGCAATTTACATTTCAAATTGCTTCCGGAGCGCGTTTAAAATTTTTAACAATACTCGCAGCTTCTCTTCCCACCGCGGAGACCTCATCAACGAATTCTGCGTTACAGTTGAAACTCCCGCTCGTCCCGTTAATTAAGCATGCTAACGATTGTTAATTCCCGCTCGTAAAATAGTACGCGTTGTTCGTAAGCGGATAAACAATCACGGCTGAGGCTTGACAATACCGCGGAAAATCGTTTCAAAAGAAATTCGAATATCAAGCGATTGTTTTGCGCCAGCCATGCGACGACTCGATACAATTACACTATTTAAAACGCAAGGATTTGTTGTCGATACTTTGTGAACGTTGCTTCCCCCAAATACCTTGTTTCAATTGTCGACATCGTTTCTATTGTTCTTTGTCCAATGACTCGTCGGGAAATGTAATTGGACAATGAAATTCGCCGAATCGATGAAATGATCGTGTAACTGCGTAACATAAGGCAGTGCAACCATTTGCGAACATTTATTACTGCAAACTTTTATATCATTATTCTTGACTATTACTTCTGGACTCCAGATTATAATTTTGTATACCGAACAATAATTGATCCATTTAAATTAAACTTTTTAAGAATAGTAACGTGTGCACTGACAATCTATATTTTTGATTGAAAGTAACAAGCATTCAGTGTTTAGAACTCCACATAATATCAAAACAAGGACAATTCTGTGTTATCCTTGAGCGTGGGGAGAGAAGAGTCGAGCGTTAACAAATGTTTCGAGGAATTGAATTTGGAATCTCTCGAGACGGGCGGACGCGGGATCATTTCCGATTTCTGCAGGCGTCTCAGAGACGTCGCGTTTCGAAATCGTCTTAAGTGTCCGATAAGCAGCTAGTTATTATCCGAGCCGGTTTGCACATCCGGTTGCCGAACCGTTGCAGCTGAGGGCCGATTGCACAAATCCGGATTATCCTTCGCCTGCGAGGATAATGCTGAAGATCGTTCTGGGGCTGATGCCGTTCGGGCGAAATTTATGCATCCTGCTTTGCTCGTGTCTTGACCGAGCTGAGGAACAATTGGCGGGACTGGAAGTCCGTCGAAGAAACAATGGAGGTTGGTAGAAAATGACGATTGTCGGAATTGGTCGCAAGAGAAACATTTTAAGATTGAAAATCTTGTACTTTTTGTGTAATAAGAAAATCGTTGCGAAATTTGAAAGGGAAATGTGTCACGAAAGTGAGACAGATTGAGTGGTGGGTTTATGTTAGATAGTTGAAGGTAGGTATGGGAATAATAGAAATAGTCACAATGGTAGGTGGGCTGATGTATGTAGATACAAGGGTAAATTCAGAAAACGTTTACGGACATATTTCTTTGTGTATGTTTCATTGTGTGTATTCTGAGACCAACGAGCAAAAATAAAAAAGCATTAAAAAGATCACGCTTGAAACATGAGTTTCAATTTCCTTACTCTTGCGTTCTTGCGATGTCTGTAAATTTTTATTAAGAAGTCCTGCTGCGAGGAATCGGAAATCGATAGTCACTTTAGTAGTACAGTATTGCAAGTTACAGTACTCGTCATGAAAGTGGCGGGAATCCAATACGGCGGGACAAAATGCAAAAGGTGACTGGATTTGAATGAAACTGAGTACACTGGGGTTTTTTGGGGCGCTGATTGTAAGTCTGTACTCTAATTTTGAAAATACTGAACTAATATAATAGATTGGCATTTTCATATCGTTACCATTTCCCAGTAATCAATTTTCCAACAGATCGATCGGCTATTCGGGAATGTCGTTGCTGAAAAACTCGCGCGTAATGTACGACAGTGTAAAACAGAAATGCGCTCCCCAATAAATTGAATTAAATAGCTGTTTGTCGTGGCGGTGGCGTCGACACACGGGCAATATTATTTTCACGCTGAATTGATCTTTTGATTAAACCAAATATTCGATAAGCCGGAATTAAAACAACCTGCCCTCCGTTCCGCATTGCTTCATGTTTCGATAATTTAACGAATGCGACTTGATTCGGAACGGTGATCCCAATTTCGACGAATTGTACTCGTTGGTCGAGATGGACAATGTTTAAAAAGAGTTATTACTGGTACTCGAAAAAGGTTATTGCATTCTATATATGTCTGGTCATAGTCGAATTATATCTCGTTAACTCATCTTCTTTATTTCTTTACGTTGTTTTATGTTCTGTAGTTTCGTGGATCTTAAATCCTGTAAGCGTTAAGAGGGGATTTTCTGAGGCTTCTTCGGGTAAAATACGCTCTCTTGAAATTGTTTAAGAGACGGAGAAAGTAGTAGCAGGTGGAAGAGAGGCATTAAGAGCATAATAAATGGAGCAGAATTTGAGTCTAGATAACTATTAGAATGAAGGCTAACGAGAATTTAGAAACGAATACTGTCTCCATAACGAGTCCCATAACTGACCCAAAATACAATACTGTCCTATTATAGTAACATAATCATAATCTTTCAGCTTCACGGTCCCCACTTAAACGAATTTATTCTCACACTTACCGAACACCTGCCGAATTTCGACAGAAAAGAATGAATTTCGACGAAAAAGTAAATTCACCCATCTTTCCCAGCGACCCTCTCCATTATTTAAAACAGCGAAGATATTAACTCGGGACACACCACATTTCACTCGTCTCGGTGAACGCCACATGCTCCTAAACTCTCGAACGTCTCATTTTTCATTACTTTTTTCGACCGACGTCTGTCCAATTAACGAAATGAAATTCGTCAGGAGGTTTCGCAAGACGGGGCCAACCCCCGAATATTTCACAGACGATCCTTTTTTTTTCTCCACCGCTACGAAGGGCGGCCATCGTTCCAGGCTTCCGCCGTTTCCACGGCTGCAACGAAGCGAAATGAAGACACCCTGGTCCCAGCGGCTCGGGCGCGAATGCTGCAGATTACCGTGAAAAATGGCTGCTCGAAATTGCTTCGTGTCTCCTTAATGCTTCTCACGCTAATTACCCCGCAGAGGGATTTCATTCTTTCATTGTTCTCGTCATTTCACGCCGCAGTTTTGTCGTGGCTAGAACTAAGACTACCGTCCCTCCCTCTGTACTCTCGTTTTTACGATTCAATTTCGGACGATACAGTTTCAGAAGCTGTTGCGAAGCATCGTCGATTGCTCGGTATTGTGTTAAACACGCCTTAAGATAGCGAAACGGGGACAAAGGGAAGATGAGAATCTGGAGGTAGCGCGCGGAGTAATTTCGAGGTAACGTCAGAAATGCGGAAACAAAGGCTCGCCCCGTTATCGTAAACATTCTTTAAGGGAGACCGGCTTCCACCGAGATAAAGTAACGTGGAATTTAGTACCTCATAATGCCCCGCTAAGTTACGTTCTCCGCAACTCGTGTCTTTCTATTTCTTAACCCATCCCCTGGGCTCGTCTTCGCACCAGAGTTAATCATTGAACCCACAATTTTATTCTGCGTGGAGCACAGTCGTTCCCCAATGGAAAATGGCCGCGTGTTTGATCTTTCCAGCGAATATTAACGTCGACGAGTTCATTAGTTGACGGAAAAATTGTAATTGTGGAAATCATTCGATCCTCCTATGAACCTTTAGAAAAACTAGGAGACGGCAAAAGATGATGGTAATTGCGTTAGATTCATGCTCAATTAGATATTTATTACTTTATTTTTTATATATCAACAGTCTAGCAATCCCAAAATACAGTTAAAAAGTTACAAGTGTAGTTTCAGAAGTTGTCTGAAGAGAATCCAGATCACGTAGTCCATTCCTAATCTAGCACTATCAATGCCAGCCTCTTTGGCCTGTTCCGCAATGTTTACCACGTGTTGGTTCGTATAAACGTTGTCATACAAGTCGAAGTATTTAGGAGAGCCTACCTCCTTAACGAAAGCGGCAAATACTGGGGATTTCACCATTTTGCTATCCAACAAATCCTCCATCTGTTTAATTGGAACTGTAGCCTCGAGGTCTATCGCTAAACCATCAAGTCCACCTGTGATCTTGTGGAAAGCAAAAGGAGTGATAGGTTCAATTCCAAGTGCCGCGTTCAGTTTGTTTACTAATAAATAGATGTCGAGTCCAGCGTTCTGCATGTAGTTCATTAGATCCTTCGTCGCAGGGAGGACTTCAAGTTCTTCGATGTACATTACCGTTTCCTTGGAGTCTACGAGCTTTATGACGGTTTGGAATTCCTTGTCTTGGGCTGCGTAGGCTCTGAGAACCGCCATCAAGCGATCCACTGGTATTAGGTCCATGAAGTCCTGCAATTCCTTGGCGAGTGCACCTGAGCCTGTGCTTGGAACTGTGACGTGCACAGCGCGGGCGTTCAGGGAGCCGGCCAGGGCCAGAACAGCCAGTACTGACAGAACGAACTTCATCTGGAAAGAAGTGAGAATAAGTGGATAAGAACGAAGAACGGAAAAAGTATTCAAATTGAAAAATGAACGGTTTAGGATCTTTAGAGAATTTTCTTTGCCGACAAAATAAATTCTATGAATTACTCAAGTGACACGAGCAACACATATTATTCCGCGAATTATGATAAATTCCAATTTAAATCTATTTAGTTTGGTGAATGAGGTAATTTAAAATAGTGGTAAATTTATAAAGCAGTTGAAGATGAATTTGTTGAAATAATGAGTTCCTTCTGCAAGGAAGTCTCTTTTGAGCTATGTAACACAAGTACAAGTAGAATGTACTCACTTTGCAAGTTGAAGACTTTCTAGGACTGATGATCAACGAATGTTAATGCTCGATTCGGTTTCGCTGTATCTTATATACTTACTGATCGAAATCAGTTGGCGATGCGTGATTAGATTATAATGATTAATCAGTACGACATTATCAGCAAATAAATTGTTGATTAAATGGATTATACATCCATGTATAAGCTTATTCATATACATATTTATAATGAAAAATTCATTTCATAATATCGAAACTATTATGTAATTTAGTCAAACTTCTTCAATAGACATAAAGTGTACGAATATTTGTGGTATTGACTGTACATGTACTTATGAAAATATTCATAGGCTTACTTGTTGAAATTAACATTTTACCGACCGGTAGCCTATTAATCGTTTCTTTTCCATGACGAGCAATACTTTCTTATTTATTATTGAGATAGTACGATCTTATTGTATGCTCCCATTATTATATGAATTATGAAATATTATATAAATATAATTCATAAGACGATTCTAATAGGTAATATAAATTTTGCGTAATACTAATATTATGAAACTGAACAATATTACTAAATTTAAGAACATACATGTCCAAACGCTATCGGTCGTTAATGTGTTAACATGAAATCCAATATAATTTGGTAGTTTTGAAGCAGCAAGGTTTCAGGAAACAGTGAACAGTGACAAAGTCGCCAAGGAAACCTACACAATGCCTAATTTTCCTTGAATTTTTACGACTTTCCTCGTCGAATTACTCTTCTCTCCGAAACAGAACTGAACGCATCGACGAGCAAAGCGCCGAACCGACTGCACAGCCCATGAACGATTCAACGGCACCCTTCGTCGACGATTCGTCGCCGTTAGGAAAAACTTTTCGCGGATTTGTTCCCAGCCCGTAAAGGCAGAGTGGCCGTCCCGTCCCTGTTTCGGTACGATGATTATGTACCACGGACGTTTGGCTCTTGAATCTCTCCGAGCAGCAGGATCCATTCCACTTTCGCGTGCACGCACAGTGGGTCTGCATTATTGCGGCTTATCCGGTATTACGCTTATGTGACGCAGGTAACATCGCAGCCTTAAGCGGGCACGGTGTATCGAACACGGAATTACCTCATGAATCCTCCTACCCTGTGGAAACTCCGCACACAATGCTCGAGGGTTTCCTGTGAGCCAGTCGCTGTTGCCCCGTATCATCCAAAGCAACCCTGATAAACATTTTTTCGTCGTATCCTTCGCGATTCTTCCTTGCTTAATACCCTTCATGTATAGGATGGACCGCCGAACCTGGGCTGTGCCGTGGAAACGGTTAGAGATATGAAAACAATGGTACGAGGCAAAATCGAATGGGGGTTCCGGGCGCTTTTATCGACGATTTCTTCCACCAGGTATGGAAGCACTGGATGGCTGAGGGGAACTGAAAATTATTTATATTGTTACGAAGTTGTTGGGAATTTTATTTTATAAAAATAATTGTCTTTTTTAAAAGCATTGCTCATTATTATATTCACTCACATTTCCTATAACATTTTCTTCATTTCTTCCTTCTTGCACTTACCGCCGTAATCATTGTGACATCCACCTTATAGTCACACTCATAAATTTAGTGTAAAGTTATAAATTATTCTCACCTCTCTTTATTTGTCCCCAGTTCTGTCTAACTCCCATATACACGAATGGATTAAATATTTTTCTTTTCAAAGAGTACCAAAACAGCCCATGCTTGCAAATCGTTCTCCACCCTCGTTTCGAAGTTCCTCGAAGCAGATCGTCGTTCCAGCCATGCTCCAGCGACGAACAGGCCTCTCGTAGGTGTTCTGATATTCCGCATACAGCCTCTATTACGGCATTCCGATGCTCGTGGCAAGAGGCACGCACGAAATTTGTTCATTCGGTCGACGACGTTAGGCAGGGTCAGCTTGAGAAGCTGTCGATGAGTTCATTAGAACCGGCTGCTTTGAAGGGTGATCGAAGGAGACCCCTTGGAATCTTAGAAATGTTTCCTGACGTCCATTACGCATTATTCTGCTTAGCTGTGGGTGGAAGCCGAAAGGGAGAGACAGAATCAGGAAATTGAACGCGTTAATCGTTCGTGGATAATCGATCCGCCTAATGCAGAAGATTGGTGTACTTTATGAGTACCGCCAGGATATGAAAAAGGGTGTGTCGAAATATATTTTAGACGAGATTCGTACATCATGAAGCTTAAAAGATGGTAGGAGTATCGAGAGATTCTTGGAGTTATTTTTGTATTCTTGGATTTTGGGAATAGTTTAATTCTAATGTTAGCATTTGATTACTTGAAACTTTTTCAAGCGACCTTAATATACTAGATTGTATATTAAGAGATGATTAATGCATGATTAATGCATTTTAATATTAAAGACTGAACATGGACACCTACTGCATACGATGGATTACAAGCAAAGAAGTTGAATTAATTTTTACTCAAGTAGCTAGTCCATTAAGAACCTCCATAAAGAAGAAATTCTGAATACGAAATGCACAAGTGTAGATACTAGAGGAAACATTCAACACGATAGAATCCTCAGAAGTAGGCGGAAGTCGCCACGACGACGGCTACAACAGGCCACCCAGGGAGGCCACCACTCATGATCAAAAAGCGATTTCAGTCGAAACCCCGAGGATACCAAACAACAGCGACATCGATTGATCGAGTTGAGCAAACAAACCTAACCCGGGACCAGTGTCCGCGTCGCAGCCGTTCGGATCGACGAGCGCGTAAAGCGTAAACGCAATCACGCACCCGGAGCTCGTTAATCAGGAAAAATGTACGAGTTTAATTTTCATATCGCGATCGCTCTCGGCCGGGTCTGTATCCTGTCGGTTAACGACATAATCTCGTTAAACAACGACGTGATCCGACTGCGAATTCGACTGGGATTGGAGAGCCAGCGAGTACTGCTGATTACAGACCGACTCCCAGCATTCTAACAACATCCGCGCCCACCCCGCGGATGTAACTCACCCTTGCGTTGTACGCCATTTTCTCCCAGATCTTCCCTGCACCTTCTACGACTTGGTGGCTAGCCTCTGTTAGACGCGTTGGTACCAAGGTGGAGATATCTCCAAGTGAAGAGAGACTTTACCCTGTAAAATATAACCCTTTCATATTTGGAAATTGATTATGATCTACACATATGTTACTATAGTTTGGAAATAGCCATTTGGCGTGTCGTCCTAGCTGTTTCATGGATAGTTTTACTAGTCTATAGGGTCTTATGTAATATTCATTCATTGAGATAGTCTGAATTTAGCACTTGCTTTGGAAGCTTTCTTTACAGACATAAAATAAAGTGCTTTTATGATTTTTTTTCTACGATGCTGATTCTTTCATGTCCAAATCAGTAGGGGAGGAAATTGTTTCGAAAATATCATACACTTGAAAATTACAGAATACAACAAAAGAGAGAATAAAACTGGTATTTAAATGGAAATCTCAAGGCTTCGTATACAGAATATCCCCTTAAGCGTCTCTCACATCAACCGATCGCTGTTGCCAGCAACAAACGAGAGCTCTGCCGAGCGCCTAGTTTGCGCTCCCAAACCCAGCAGAGTGCCTAATTGAGTACAATTCGGATTGATTAAGGGCCGTGGGGAAGATTGCGCACGGTATAGTCGGTGTCTGTTGACTGGGGACTCTCTGCAGTCGCGCGGATCGCGTTTAGCTCGCGTCGCGATCACCTCCATGCTTCGGGACGGAAACCGCTCGGGCGTTGAACCGGTACTTTGTTCAAAGTCGCTTGGGTTTTTTCTCGAAGGCTGGAGGGAATTGTAAGTTTCCGTTTCGTCGAAGTTTCAAGCATTCTTGCCGGAGTAGTTGAAGTATCCCGAGTGATTGAGTACTCTGCAAGGTGAGAGAACTTCTATAGAATTAATCGGTGGCGGAGTTTTAGAGTGTAATGAAGGATGACGGCGTTAGCAGCTTCTGTTACGTTTCGATCCTCTTTCTGTAATTTCCGGAAATACGCAACGGAATTTGCGCGAGAATAGTTATCGTACTGTATACTTGAAATCGGAGATCCGGATTATGCTATTTACAGTTGGATTGTAAACGTGAATCGGAAGCTTATTTTTGGTTGCACAATGGTTTTAAACGGAAAAGAGAACGAGAAATTGGAGGATTAAATGTTTTCGATTGAACGAAAATAGTGACTGGATAATTAATCATTAGATTTTTGTAATGTTTCGCTATTTAAAGTAAATCTTTTCCTCTTTAAAGTATGGAGTAGTAACGATAATCTATTTGTTAGTGCATAGAAGTTTGGAAGCATGCAACTTGGTCAAAGGTTTCCTTCAAATAATTTACTATATTAGCTAAGTGAACAATCCACTCAATCTAATCGAAATCGTTGAAAACAAGTAAAACGTGATTTGTACGGTTCGCCAATTTAAAACGCGCAGAAACCACTTCAACGTCAATTTAATTAACGCGAATTACGTAAAATAATCGTAATGGAAATATTTCGCTGATAATTATAAAGCGCAGAATTTTCCTCTTTTCTCAGAGGAGGGGACACCTCTCGAAAAGTTCAAAAATTACTCGAATAATCTGTCACGTAAAACGTATCCGAGGACATCATAAAGTGTATCGTCGCGTCTAACATTGAGTCGTATCAGCGACCTAATCGCGCGAAGCTCTACGCCATTCGCGAGGATTTGCGCCGCCCAATCGCGAAATCGCACTCGTTATCAGGTCTCAGCAATCTTTCATTAGAATTTTTGCGTATCAAGAAGCCAAACAAAGCATTATCGCCTGGCTTGGTATTAATCGACACGCCACAGCGTCGTGGTACCTGCGAAGATTGCAATCGTTTTGCGGTCGATCACGTACGTGCAACAAGTCGTATCGGATATGTGGTATCGAGAGGAGGAGTTTACGTTCCGAGAAATAACCTATCCGCGTTGATTATTTCACGTATATATGCGAACACAGCTATAGGTTCGCCATGTCGTTTCCGATCCGCGTAACCACCGTCGAGCAGTAGACAACGTATTTCTTGGCTAATTTTAAAAGAATTCGGGTATTAATATTGTTGTTACTAAAATTTATTTCTATGGTGGAGACCTAGAAATGAAGCTGGATACGTTTATGATGGAAATGCGATTATAATTTCGTTGGGAAATGTAGTAAACGAGTTTTCTTAGCGCACTGTAAATGATGTTAGCGACGCATGAAATATTTGATCATTTTCAGTGTTTCAATTTCTTGTGCAACTTCTTTTGGATACTTTGGAATTTGGATACTTGATTTAGACGTAAATTTTCTGATTTTACTGATATTGTTTTAAAAAATGTTCATTTTAATCTTTTTTAATATTCAAATCATATTTATTAGTCTTGATTGAAAATAAATTTCATACTTTATGTCTTCTGATAGAATTCTTCAGACTGTAATCAATTTTTTATGAAATCGAAAAAACAAATTGGTAGAACTGCAGAGAAAATTTAATGTTTTAAAGTAAGATATATATACTTCTATACTTCAAATGTGAACGAATTATATTACAGTGGCATAAATAGAATTCTTTTGGACTAGAATGTTATTTCCGTTTTCAATTTCCCATTACGAAGAGATTTTCGCAATACAAATATTTGAAACATAAATTTAAACATCCCATTATACGCTCCAGCTACTTAAAATAAAAATATTTGACTTACCAAAATTGTGGTGCCTGCTGAGAATATCGTTCCCATTTTGAGTGGTATTCGACATGTACACCTCGTTTCTGAATTTCACCGTGGTCTGGCCGTGCACAAAGGATGCACAGCGTTAATTAACAGAATCCCGATGGCGGGCGGAGCAGTAAAAATAATTTACCCGCCTCCGTGGCCATTAGCCGACGCTCGTCTTAAGCTGCAATAAGGACTCCAATTAGCTGCGGGAACAACATACTCCGTCTCCCATTTACGACGGCATAATGCTACCTGTTTCACGCGAAGCCGCGTATAATTACAAACTAATGCTCTCGAGCGTCCGCAATCGTGGCAGGTGGCACATAATCGCGGCCTCGTAACCCTCGAATGAGTTAATCCGTGAGACGTCGCGGCGTTTCCCGCGACGCCTGCACCAGGCGGACGCCCTCTGCTCTGTCACCGTCGCAGTTGTCGTCGACGCCGGGTGAAATCGTCCAAACACGGGGCGACACTTAAAAGTAGGCACTGATCCGCTTACAGGATTTAACTCTAGAAGGACTAAGGGAAAGAGAGGAGCTCAACGGTCGCGAAATTCTAAGAATATGCTAGCTCCCTCGTGTGAAATATTTGCAAAATATTATTCATCGTCCCATATGTCTATAAAATTAATTACGAGATTAATTTATAAGCTGGTTCTGGCGAGAATACTGATTAACAAAAGTGACGGAAGAGTGTACTCACGTGAACATTTACATCAGTCACCGCAAAACATGAGGAATGTAAAGACAATTTTTGAAGTTTTCTAGTGTCTAACGAACTACTTACTCGAGTCCAACAGTATATATTTGTAAACTATGGCTTCGAGGAATCGCGACTAATGCTACCTGGAATTTGTAGAAAAAACAGAACTATTGAATGTCGAGAAACTGACTGGAAGGGAAATTGGTGGAAATGTATGACGACACAGATAAGAGAATAAACTACTACTTATCGATAGAGTTCGAATGACGTGACAGCTGGCAACGGATATGCCTCTCGAGATCTGATTAGATTAATATAAAAGATTACAATAATATTCTTTAAGTCTCACTTAACATCAATTTGCAGATAATTCAGAGGAGAATTTGGAAACGTCGGCAACACGTCATTAAATAAATATAAAGATATTTTCAACGAATATTGCGTCCAAAAAGCTTACTTCTTCCTAATTGTAGCGTGATCGATTCACAGAATCTATTCGATATAAATACGAGTTAACAAGCGAATCAGATTTGCTAACAAAATTAGTATATTCTCTCTTCTTCCTCTTATTGCTAAGAAAACACCAGTTTTCAAAGTTCGCCCTCCAAAGATGGCTGACGTGGACTTAACGAGTCGCCCTTTCTCTCGATCGTGACTATTAATGGCTCAACGCCTTTTTAAAGTTAAGCATCTGAGTGCTAAGTGCCGCAAATCAACGAAGTCGACGGAGGGAATCGATCGTGGATAGTTTTTACGTAAACGATAGTAAAAAAGCTAGGAGGGTCCCATTTTCCGACATCCCTGATCGTCGTTACGACTGGTTCGCTGAACGGCTCATTTTATTCCCCGCCGTGAAAAGTATCGTTTGTCTCGTATGAAACGCCTCCCTCTATCTCCTATTCTTTTCGTGCTCGTCGTTCCCGTTCCTGGTTCCCGTGTTTTCATTTTCTGCCTCTTCCAAGATTGAAGGGTCGACGGAGTGGAAACAAGGGGCGACTGTGTGCCTTCTTTTCTTTTTTGTACGCCGGTCGAGTGGCACCGTTTACGGGGTTGACGGTACGTACAGTACATATTATTGCGAGAACGACTGTCGTTGCGATAAGCTGTATGCAAAATCGTTCCTCTGGCACACTCGTTGTGTAAACGTACGTGCAGTACTTAGCAAAATAAACGGAAGCTTGAAGCGGAATCAATATTCTGCTCACAGTGTTGTTTACTCGATAGTTTACTCCTTGTAGAGTTCCTTGTAGAAACGAGGTCTTGTGGATATTTTTTGTTAGATCTGGTTTATTAGCAATTCAAGCATTCCGAATATGATTTCTCTTTCTGACGTCGGCTTCGAGAAGCATTCGATTTCTTGTGAAATATCCTCGAATAGACAAAAATAGTAAAATTGAACGTCCTGTATTTTCTAAACTAATTCGATTCACGAACTACATCGTGTCCCAGTTTCACAAAAATTCCTGACGTAGATCGCAAGGAGCGATCGAATCGACGCCAAATGGCGAACGCGTCGCACGCGAGCACCCGATGCGTGTCGAAAAACGCTCGACGAACGTGATCGTTGGTCCACCGGGCGAGCAGCGACATTTAATAATGTAGAGTAGCGGGCTAGACGCTGGGTACACACCAGGATTGGTACACACTGCTTTCGGGCGTCTTCAATATCTGAGCAGCTCAAGGACCGCATTGTCTAGGGCGGCGGCCCAACCTCGAGCTTTATGACTCTGTCCCCCTTTCTCCCTCTATCTATCCACCTTTCTCTCCAGCCAGCCACCGACAACGACGACGATGACGAGCATTATGCCGCGGATAATGGTCCAACGGGTCGCCATTCACTTCCCCGTTACACGTGCAAAGAAACCGTACTTGACAAACACCCCCGGTGGATCCTGATTGAATTATGCCTCCCTCGGCCCAGGGAGAACTTCCGTCTTTCATCGGGACAGGGAGACTCGGACGCGATGCGAAACGAGACCAAGGAATTGGGGGTGGTTACCCAGAATGCCCCTGCGCGCAGTTCTTTTTCAAAATTGCGTCGTCGAGGACTTTCGATTGAAATGTAAATACAAGGCGGAGAAGAAAGATCGCTAACTTTTCTCGTCTATTCCTCTCGCGGATCCATTTTCCTTCCTTTGGACCCTGTTGAAGTCCCCTAACCCCGCGTGACAGCTAATTTTATGCCGCGAGATTCGCATCCACAATTTTTTTATATTTTTGGAAAGAATATTTGCTATTTAATATTTAATGTCCCTTGGACTTGAATTTTCTCGAGGATAACGTGAAGGGTTATATGTTTCATTGGTTTGTAGTTGAAGAAAGACTTAGGGTGTTATATAAAATTTAATACAGTTGAGAAGAAACGGAAGTTACGTTCTGAGAAAAGTGTATTATTTTTTGGAGAAACCCTCCCTTGGTGGTAATCATAGTTTAATTAATTCTAGTCATAAGCTTCGCTTATTTACCACACTGTATCACAGAACTACATTCGAACAATAATTTTGTTCCTCCCTCCACTGTGCATAAGGAATGCAAGCTAATATTAATAAATGATAATAACTTCTTCCCGAAGTGTTGATTTTCAGAACAAAAATGGATGACGTCCAGAACGTATTCGAGGGTGGGAAAAGACGACAGGGCGCACGTTCCTCTCGGCGTCCTCGACGTTCGGGCACGCAGGAAACGCCAAGTCGAGGGACCGTCGACGAGGAGTCCTATTCCAATTCCAGCAAGTTAATTGGAATTGTTTGCCGCAGACACAGCGAGCCTATTGCCCTAGCACGCTCCCGAGCCCTATTCCTCTCCTTCAGCAGCTTCCTCTTACTCGACCCTCTACGCCCCTGCGACCTGTCGCAGTCACATGGCCCCCAACGCCTGCAACGGAATTAATTCCGCTCGCGAGTGGCGCGTTTTAAATTTCTCCTTCGAGTGGATGAACCCAAACCTCGATGACAGTTCGAGAATCGCTGATGATTTGATTCTGTATCGGGAACCATTTTTGCTTCTTAACAAAATAACATTAATACTGTGCTGCACGATTCTCCCAATTGGAATGGAACATGTACATTTACTGTTATTTAGTACGTGTAGAAACTGTGAAAACGAAATTGAAAAGTATATTTTAACCTTTATTATTTGTTTGTTTGTGTCGTAAGACATGTACTGTTTGAGTTCTTACCTCATGCATCGATAATATGGAGTGTTGTTTTTCTGTTACATCATTGTGCCTCCTTGTTATAGATACGACTCAGTGCAGATTGAAACAAGTAACTACTACATAAGAACTGTTTAGATTACAAGAATTTCTTTGTATCCTAAGCTAGGGGCTCTTATCTTTATCTATCATCGAATAAGGTTACGTATGGAAATGTCTTTCCAAAAAAAGTTTTAAGTGACGAACATAGTCCATAATATACCAGTTTCTTTATTATAAAGTCACCGGCGTGCCAACAACGTAATTTGTCAAAACGATGCAATCCTCGATATCTGTTTAGTCCCACCTTCTAATTCTCGATTTCCGATTTGTTTGCAGATGAAATACACGTTGACAGTGTTGGCCGTTCTGGCAGTGACGAAGACCCTGGCCTACAAAATCCCTAGCACAGGCACGGGTACCCTCGCGAATGAATTGCAGGACTTCCTTGATCTGCTACCAAAGTGCGACGTGATAGATCTCTCCAAAGCATACGTGGCCAGGGACAAGGAAATCCAGGCAATGAAGAAGATCATAGACTCCGAGGAGTCGAAGGAATACATCCGAGACATCTTGAAATATCCAGAAGTGAAACGCCTATTGAATTATACGCAAGAGCGTGGCGTTGACACCAACGAATTGCTCCAAAAACTGAACGAATCGTTCTACATCGAGCCAATCACCCCTTTCGCAACCTCCCGCAACATAAGCGGCGGTATTAACGGGTTCGTGAACAACGTTTTGGAGTTGGTGCCCGTGGAAATGCTACACTCTCTGTTCGAGGAGCGAATGAGGACTTCCGCTGTGTTCTCCAGCTTTGTAAAGGAATTAATATCGCCCAAACACCGAAACGTTTATCGGTTAGCCATGATGGATAAGCGTTTCTTAAACCTGGCAATGAAAGCCGAGAAGGCTGGCATCGACAACGAGACATTCATGAAATACTATTTTTGCTTCGTCGCGGGACGCCCTATCGTTAACAATTGAATGTACAATACGTGAATTTATTCAAATGACTGTAACTGTATTTCTATAATAGTTGTCAGTAGCATCCATTCAGCGTGTGGAATAATATAATAAGTATGAAATTGTGCATTGCAAACCTGTTGTGAACTTTTTTTCCTTTCGTTCTTCTTTCTTCTTCCTGAAGTTGTTTCTTGTATCAAGAACCACAATATGAACCACATATGAATTCTATTCGATACATATTTAATTGGAATTAGTATCACTCAATACCATTCCATTTATATTTACTAGTGATATAGAAAGGAGAATTCTTCTCTAAGCAGACCTTAAAAATAATTTTTGTAGCAAATTAAGTCAATTGCCAGACCTGATACTTGTCATTCAAATTACATTCTCGTCAATCTGAGAATTACTTTTTTCCATGAGCGGATTTGAGATTCAAGTGATGTAGCTTTTCAATAATATCCAAGAATTTCTACTTGCTTCATTCGTGTTAGATAAGATATAATACTGAAGCAAATTAGTTTAGACATAGTAGGATACTCGAAGTTTGTCCAATTTTCTTCTCTAAGAACCACGCTAATTACCACAGTAACCGATAGGATTTTTAATATATAGATGTGTTCTAGTAGTTTTAGAAAAAGTTCAATGCTATCTTTGATTTTTGTGTAAAATTATACAGGAGATTTAAAATTGTGATTAAAGAATAAAGGTATGTGGACACCATTTAATCAACAGTTTATATGCTGATGATGCCGTACTGATTAATCGTTATAAACTAATCACGGATCACCAATTGATTTCGGACAGTATACAAGGTGCAGGGAAACCAAATCGAGCATTAATATTCGTTGACCATCACTCCTGGGAAGTCTTCAACTTGTAAAGTGAGTACTACTTGTGTTACATAGCTAAAAAGCGAGTTCCTTGCAGAAAGAACTCATTATTTCAACAAATTCATCTTCAACTGTTCTATAAATTGACCACTATTTTAAATTACCTCATTCACCAAAGTAAATAGATTTAAATTAAAATTTATCATAATTCGCGGAATAATATGTGTTGCTCGTGTCACTTGAATAATCATAGAATTTATTTCGTCGGCAAAGAAAATTCTCCAAAGATCCTAAACCGTTCATTTTTCAATTCGAATTAACTTCGTTAGTTACAACACTAAAATATCGTGTAGAAAGTAGGAGATCCGTCTTTGCTTGAAAGGAACGTAGCACATGCCATAAAGAACTTTGCTTTGACTAAATTCAAAGCAAAATGTACTTTTACTCCAAAACAACTACTGATATGCTTTCAGACTCAAAAAGGTAACTTTATCCTAAGCCTGCTCTCTGCCCCCACAAATGCAGAAGACATCATTAAAGCTTTCATTCGATAAAATAATATACATCTTTTTCCATTCTTCGTTCTTATTCACTATATATTAACTTCTTTCCAGATGAAGTTCGTTCTGTCAGTACTGGCTGTTCTGGCCCTGGCCGGCTCCCTGAACGCCCGCGCTGTGCACGTCACAGTTCCAAGCACAGGCTCAGGTGCACTCGCCAAGGAATTGCAGGACTTCATGGACCTAATACCAGTGGATCGCGTGATGGCGGTTCTCAGAGCCTACGCAGCCCAAGACAAGGAATTCCAAACCGTCATAAAGCTCGTAGACTCCAAGGAAACGGTAATGTACATCGAAGAACTTGAAGTCCTCCCTGCGACGAAGGATCTAATGAACTACATGCAGAACGCTGGACTCGACATCTATTTATTAGTAAACAAACTGAACGCGGCACTTGGAATTGAACCCATCACTCCTTTTGCTTTCCACAAGATCACAGGTGGACTTGATGGTTTAGCGATAGACCTCGAGGCTACAGTTCCACTTAAACAGATGGAGGATTTGGTGGATAGCAAAATGGAGAAATCCCTAGTATTAGTCGATTTCGTTAACGAAATGAGCTCTCCTAAATACTTCGACTTGTATAACAACTTTGTTACAAACCAGCACGTGGTAAACATCGCGGAACAGGCCAAAGAGGCTGGCATTGATAGTGCTACCATAAGATTGAACTACGTATATTGGATTATCGCCAGACAACTTCTGAAACTACACTTGTAACTTTTTAACCGTATTTTGGGATTTCTATATTGTTAATATATAAAAAATGAATTAATAAATATCTAATTGAATATGTATCTACATACTTCCATCACTTTTTACTGTCTTCTAGTTTTCCTAAAGGTTAACAGGAGGATCGAATCATTTCCACTATTACTATTTATTAAGCAAGTTTACAAGTTTACATACATGTTTATACTACAAGTAAAAGTCAATATTTTAGATTAATATTGAGAGTCATCCCAAAAATGACATTACTGAACTTCTATTTCCAGTTCTAACGTGATTTGACGATGATGGTACGTGTAATCCATTTCATCAACTCTAGAACTACGTAATCATTAATACGCTGATTGTGAAACAGGTGGAACTAGTCATCCACTTACAAACTAATCTGTTCCATTTTTTAACAAAGTAATGTTTAAATGTTATAATCTTATCACGTATCGCGAATCGATTTCGTACAGTACATAAAGGGTAGCGTGGCAGAATCGAGAATCACTATTCACTGATCATCAGTCGTGGGAAGTCTACTATTTGCAAGGTGAGTACATTTGTGTTGCTCAGCTAAGAATTACTATAGCTAGAACTTCTTTGTAGAAATAATTTAT